>NC_091472.1:8817719-9029215 GCF_036971445.1 Narcine bancroftii
AAGTGTAGCTAGTGACGAGCCTTCTTTGTGATTGCATCGACATGGAGGCCCCAGGACGGATCCTCAGATGTTGACCTGAAGCTCTTAACTCTTTCTGCCTCTGGTCCCTCAATGAGGAATGGTTTATGTTCTCCTGATTTTTTTCCCTCTTCCTGAAGTGCACAATCCTTGGTTATCCTAACGTTGAGGCCAAGGTTGTTGTAGTCGCACCACTCAACAAGTTGATCTCTCTCCCTCCTATATGCTTTCTCATTGCCATTGCGATCCTGCGTGTCATCAGTATATTTGGAGATGGTATTTGAGTTGCTCCTGGCCACAGTCATGGGTGCAGAGCAGTGGGCTAAGCAAGCATTCTTGAGATCCACCTGTGCTGATCATCCGTGAGGAGGTGCCATTGTTTCTGATCCTTACTGACTGTGATTTTCCAATGAGGAACTCAAGGATCCAGTTGCAGTGGCCCAGGCTTTAGAGCCTGTTCACCAGCATTGAGGGTATGATGGTGTTGAAAGCTGAGCTAGTGATATTGCACCTGCTGTGGAGCGATTGTGACAGTAGGGCGAATTGTGGTGGGTCCTCGTCTTTGCTGAGCTACAATGGATTTCTGGCCATGACCAACCTCTCAAAGCATTTCATCACAGCAAGATGTGAGGGACACTGGGCGATAGTCATTGAGGGAGCTCACCTTGGGCACTGGGATGTTTGATGCTTTTTTTGAAGCCGGTCCACAAAATACTCAGCACCTAATGATCATGTGATTAAGTAATAGGATAGAGGTAGTCAAATTTGCTTAATGTAAGAGCCACAAACGATAAAGCTCAAATGCTTGAGAGCCCCAGGACAAGAACAAAATTCACACAGACGTTTTTATTATTGCATACACATTTTGTAACAAAAGTTTTATAGAAATTTTAAGAAATGTATATTAAATGCAATAATATTTATTCCTGCCTGCAGCTTTTAAACTGTTCATTTGTTTTAGTTTCTGTAATCACAAAGGCACAAATATGTAAAAAAAAGTCAACCAAAAAATTAGAGATATTTTAATCAGATTTCCACCTTACAAAATTAATCTCATTATAATTATATTTTTATGACGAAGATACAATGCTACAAGTATCAAGCTATTAAAGATGCGAGTCGGGTGGGCGAGGGGGAGAGATTGGCAGCGCGAGTCAGGTGGGCAAGGAGGGGGGAGACCGGCAGCGACCCACATATTAAAGGTTAAAGAGCCGCATGTGGCTCGCGAGGCACGGTTTGGCCACCCCTGTTATAGGAAGTAGATATGCCTAAATATTTTGGAGTGATTTATTTGGTTTCAGAATAGTTTTGATTTGGAGGAGATTATACTTGCACACAGTGGTCCTGTATGAGTGGGCATCCTGCTGAGCTTGGAGGGAGAGAGCTGCAGATAGACACAGCTTGAGTGACTTGCAATTCATTGGATACTTGTGGTCAGCTCAAATTCATTACCATATTCTTTCTTTCTTCTTTTCTTTGGCTTGGCTTCGCAGAGGAAGATTTATGGAGGGGGTATGTCCACGTCCGCTGCAGGCTCGTTGATGAGTGACAAGTCTGACGCGGGACAGGCAGACACGGTTTCAACAGTTGCAAGGGAAAATTGGTGGGTTGGGGTTGGGTGTTGGGTTTTTCCTCCTTTATCTTTTGTCAGTGAGGTGGGCTCTGCGGTCTTCTTCAAAGGAGGTTGCTGCCCGCCAAACTGTGAGGCGCCAAGATGCACGGTTGGAGGCGAGATCTGCCCACTGGCGGTGGTCACTGTGACAGGCACCAAGAGATTTCTTTAAGCAGTCCTTGTACCTCTTCTTTGGTGCACCTCTGTCTTGGTGGCCAGTGGAGAGCTCGCCATAGAACACAATCTTGGGAAAGCGGTGGTCCTCCATTCTGGAGATGTGACCCACCCAGTGCAGTTGGGTCTTCAGCAGCATGGATTCGATGCTTGCGGCTCTGCCAGCTCGAGTACTTCAATGTTGGTGATGAAGTCATTCCAATGAATGTTGAGGATGGAGTGGAGACAGCGCTGATGGAAGCATTCTAGGAGCCATAGGTGATGCCGGTAGAGGACCCATGATTCAGAGCCGAACAGGAGCATGGGTATGACAACGGCTCTGTACACGCTGATCTTTGTGTGTTTCTTCAGGTGATTGTTTTTCCAGACTCTTTTGTGTAGTCTTCCAAAGGCGCTATTTGCCTTGGTGAGTCTGTTGTCTATCTCTTTGTCGATCCTTGCATCAGATGAAATGGTGCAGCCGAGGTAGGTAAACTGGTTAACCTTTTTGAGTTCAGTGTGCCCGATGGAGATGTGGGGGGGCTGGTGGTCATGGTGGGGAGCTGGCTGATGGAGGACCTCAGTTTTCTTCAGGCTGACTTCCAGGCCAAACATTTTGGCAGTTTCCGCAAAACAGGACATCATGCGCTGGAGAGCTGGCTCAGAATGGGCAACTAAAGCGGCATCGTCTGCAAAGAGTAGTTCACGGACAAGTTGCTCTTGTGTCTTCGTGTGAGCTTGCAGGCACCTCAGATTGAAGAGACTGCCATCCATGCGGTACCGGATGTAAACACCGTCTTCATTGTTGAGGTCTTTATTGGCTTGTTTCAGCATCATGCTGAATAAGATAGTAAAGAGGGTTGGCGTGAGGACGTAGCCTTGCTTCACGCCATTGGCAATGGAGAAGGGTTCGGAGAGTTCATTGCTGTATCTGACCCGACCTTGTTGGTTTTCGTGCAGTTGGATAACCATGTTGAGGAACTTGGGGGGGCATCCGAGGCGCTCTTGTATTTGCCAAAGCCCTTTACAACCAGCCAAAACAACATTACCCTGAACACCCATACACACATAATACACAACACATAGAATACAGGAGTTGAAAAGAGAGATTGAGACTATTTATTGGTGAGGCCAAACTTGGAGTACTGTGTGCAGTTCTGGTCACTGAATTATAGGAAGGATATCAACAAGGTAGAGAAGGTGCAGAGAAGATTTATGAAAATCTTACCTGGGTTTCAGAATCTAGATTACAAAGAAAAATTGAGTAAATTAGGTCTTTATTCCTTGGAGCATAGGAGGTTGAGAGGGGATTTGATAGAGGTATTTAAGATTATGAGGAATAAATAGTGTTGATGTGGATAGACTTTTTTCCATTGAGAGTAGGAGAGATTGAAACAAGAGGTCATGAGTTAAGGGGCAAAAGTTTAGAAGTAACATGAGAGGGAACTTCTTCACTCAGAGAGTGGTGGCTGTGTGGAACAAACTTTCAGGAGAAGTAGTGGCAGCAGGGTCTATGTTGTCATTTAAGGAAAAATTGGATAGGTATATGGATGGGAGGGGAATGGAAGGCTGTGGGTAGGATGCAAGTTGATGGGACTAGAGGAGAGGACTTAGTTCAGTGTGCACTGGAAGGGCCAAAATAGCCTGTTTCCATACTGTTACTGTTTTATGATTATAACAATCACATATCATTTGAAATAAATATGTATGTAATTTTCTCATGTGCAGGATAATGTCCATCAATCTCTCAGGCTGTGGGAAGAAGTTACTTCCCAGCCAGGCAGTCCTGATCTTGATGTTCCTGTACCACCTTCCTGATGGTAGTGGGACAAATATAACTCTTTGAGTTAAGCAACGCTCCCAGTGAATGTCCTCAATAGAGGAAAGGGAGACCCCAGTGATCTTCCCGGTTGTTTTGATGACCTCCAGTCTGCTGCTTTGCAGCTCCTGTACACACAATAATGCTGCCAGAGAGAATGTTCTCTCATGGAATGGGAAGTGTACCTACCAGCCCTTGTGACTCGCAAATTCAATGCCCCACCTGAGCACAGAGGAAGAGTTTGCAAAACTTCAGAAACCCAAGACAACATTGTAAAATCAAGTGAAACATGAATGTCTGCAGACACCATGATTTTGCTAAAAACACAAATGCTGGAGGAACTCGGAAAGTCTCACAACCTCCACTGGAGGTAAAGATGTCTAACCAATGTTTTCGGCCGGAGCCCCTCTTCAAGAAATGAGCAATAGAGCAGGCAGGTGCCGGAATTAAAAAGCTATGGAGGAATACAGGCCAACGGGCAACGGGTGTTAATTGAATATAGATAGGAGGGCAGGAGAGAGGATAGGTGAGAATTCATTGAGGGAGGGGAGAGTGAATGCGGGAAAAGGGAATAGAGACTGAGCAAGAGCGAAGGAGACATAGGGATAGATGGTGGGGGGGAGGCAAATGTTAAAGTCATCCTGCTGGCGGGTGCCCAGACAGAATATGACGTATTGATCCTCCAATTTGCATGTAAAATCAATACTTGAATATATAAAAGATTTGGTGAATTAGAATAACTAAAGAAGCACGTAAGATGCTCAGCTACACTGAGACATCCTTTGGCATAAGATAATCAATCCCAACAGATTGCACCTCTCACCAGCTTCAACATGTGGATTCTGAAAGCAAATGTATAATTCAACTAAAGATCCTTTCATGCATCTTGAAACCTGTCAGAGAGAGTTAGCCAGGCAAAGAGCATGAACCAGAAAGGCAAATCAACGTGACATGCCAGGATTCAGAGGAGTATGGTCTTGAATCCGAGGATCCAATGCGCAGCTTTCAACGTCCAATAACTTAGTCACTGTAGGAACCAAGATGGCAGCTCTTTTACATGCTCATCACCCCCCACCACCTTCAACATTGCCAACAAATCCCAAGACAATTGTCATAATCTCGTTACTGGGAGAATGTAAAAAGAAATGTGTTGCAGATGGTAATAATCAATATTGTCATGAGATTGTGCCATGAAATTTGTTGTTTTGCAGCATCTGTATTGTTCTCTGTAGGTTCGAAAATAGCAATAAATTACACAAAAAATCAAAAGAGAAGAAAATGTGAGGTCATGTCTGTGGTTCATTGTCCATTCGGAAATCTGATGGCAGAGGGGAGGAAGCTGATTTTGTACCATTGGGTGTTCGTCTTCAGGCTCTTGTACCTCCTTCCTTTTTTTTTAATTTTTTTATTTTTCACACCATAAATCACATTAGCCATGATATACACTATTTCTTTTTCACACATATAAGGTGACTTTTTCTCCCCCCCCCTTTCCTCCCAAACCACCCCCCCAACCCCCCCCCCCCTCTCATCCATTTTAGGTATACAATCTAGGTTGCATTAAGCCAGTCAGACAATGTTGTCATTCAACAAAATTACACCAGAAATTCTACTGAGTCCATTCTTTTCTTTCCTTCTCCTTCCATCAACTAAGGTAATGTTTGTCCCCGGTAGGTTTTCGCTATTGTATTTAATGTAAGGCTCCTATACTTGTTCGAATATTTCAATATTATTTCTTAACCAATATGTTATTTTTTCTAATGGAATACATTTATTCATTTAAATTTGGTAGTTTCTTCCTTTTAATTTGGTTATGTATTCCATTAATATTTAAAGACATATAGTTCAGCATAGCCCTTTTATATTTTGTTTATCTTCTCTTTCCGTTTTTCCATCATTACCTTTCCTCCTTTTCCATTTCTGTTTTCTTATTTTCAACTCTTTATAAGACAACATTCCTACAACATCCAACATTTTCCTTATTCTCCTATTTCTATCTTATTTATCCCCAATCTCCCCTTCACCTCCTGAGTTGTCCTTTATCCCTTGTCGGACAACCACATCTCCCCTCTCCATTTGGATTTGCGAATCCACTCGCAAGCGTCAACTGATTTTGCAGTGACCGCTATTTCCCCCCACCCCGCCTCCCCCAGAAAAGATTTCACTTTTCATATGTCACAAAGGTCACTCTTTTAATTCCCTCCTTATTCTCTCTATTCCATTACCTTCCCTTATTAATTCTTGTCTATACTATCTATATTTTCCTCTAAGTACAGATACATTCATGTATGCTCATTGTCTCTATTCACTCTTATACCTCTTTACCCGCATACATATCAATCGTGATCATTTTAACTCTCATTACCCGTCTTCCTCCCTCAGTCTATTTTTGTAATTGTTCTGCAAATTTTCGTGCTTCTTCTGGATCCGAGAATAGTCTGTTTTGTTGTCCTGGAATAAATATTTTCAATACCGCTGGATGCTTTAGTATAAATTTATACCCTTTCTTCCATAAAATCGCCTTTGCTGTATTGAACTCTTTTCTCTTCTTTAAGAGTTCAAAACTTATATCTGGATAAATGAAGATTTTTTGCCCTTTATACTCCAGTGGTTTGTTGTCCTCTCTTACTTTTTCCATTGTCTTCTCCAGTACCTTTTCTCTTGTAGTATATCTTAGGAATTTTACTACAATAGATCTTGGTTTTTGTTGTGGTTGTGGTTTAGAGGCCAATACTCTATGTGCCCTTTCTATTTCCAATTCTTGCTGTAGTTCTGGACATCCTAGGGTCTTAGGGATCCACTCTTTTATAAACTCCCTCATATTCTTGCCTTCTTCATCTTCCTTAAGGCCCACTATCTTTATGTTATTTCTTCTGTTATGGTTTTCCATTGTATCTATTTTTTGAGCTAGTAGTTCTTGTGTCTCTTTAGTTTTTTTATTAGATTTCTCCAATTTCTTTTTTAAGTCTTCTACCTCCATTTCTGCTGCTACTGCCCACTCTTCCATCTTGTCCATTTTTTTTCCCATTTCTGTTAAGGTCATCTCCATTTTATTTATTTTCTCTTCTGTGTTGTTTATTCTTTTTCTTAAATCCTTAAATTCCTGTGTTTGCCATTCTTTAAATGACTCCATGTATCCTTTAATAAGAGCAAGTATATCCTTTACCTTGCCTTTCTTTTCTTCTTCTATTTCACCATACTCTTCCTCTTCTTCTTCCTCTGGGTTGACCATCTGTTGTTTCTTTGTTGCCCTTTTCTTCTCTTCTTTCTTGTTTCCATTGTCTTCTGTGGTCTCTTCTTGCTGCAGGTGTTCTGCAGCTGTCGTTGCCGGCTGTGGAGATCGACTCCCCAGCTGGTCCCCCCTCCCGTCGGTGTGTTTTTTTTCATTTGCATCGCGCATGCGCGAAGTATCGCGCATGCGCGGTTGCGCACTTTTACTCGGCTCTGCGAGCCATTTTTGTAGTCCATTATTTACCGACCTGACGGAGCGGGTTTCTCTCTCCGCAGCGGGCCTCTTCGGACAGGTAAGGCCTTCACCTTTTTCCTCCTTTGTCTTCTCTTCCTCTCTTCTTACCGTTGCTTTCGATTTTTCTTTTTTTGTCGCCATCTTCTTTCCACCTTTATACTCACTTTTCTGTAACTTTTATTTCTGTGCCTTTGTGTTTTCTCTTGTTTTTCCCGACTTTTCTGGAGAGGGCTGGAGTTCACCGTCCGGCCACTACTCCATCAAGTGACTCCTCCCTTGTACCTCCTTCCTGATGGTAGCAGTGAGGAAGAGGGCATGGCCTGGGTGGCGAGGGTCATTGATGAGCAAGGCTGCTTTCTTGAGACACTGCCAGTTATAGATATTGTTAATGGAGTGAACCTCTTCTTACGTGTCCTTAATGGAGTGAATCATAGTGAATGAGAATTTTTGCTGGGTCAACAATCTCATTTGTTCCAAATGTACAACATCTGCAGTGCCCTGCCCTGCACAGGACCACCAGCTTTGTTTTCTATGTCCTCTGTGTCGTCTATGAACAAGACAACTGGAAATGTCACCTGGACGACCTTGGTTCCCATCCTGACACGTGTTACCTTTGTTCCCTTCAGCCCCTGCCCCCCCTCCTTATCTCTTTTCTGACATTTCCTATTCGTATGAAAGTTCATTGACCTGAAATGTTGACTCTGTTTCCTTCTCTCTCCAGATGCTGCCTGACCTGCTGAGCATTTTGATGAAATAATCGAACGATAGATTGCACAGAAACAGGCCCTTTGGCCCTTCTAGTCTGTGGTGATCTATTATTTTGCTTAGTCCCATTGACCTGTACCAGACCATAGCCTTTCATAATCCTCCCATCCATGGATGTCCAAATTTTTCTTAAATGTTGAAATTGGACGCTTATTCACCAATCCATCTGGCAGCTCATTCCACGCTCTTGTAACAGCTTACAAACAAATAAAGAATACAATACTTGTTTCTGTGAACACGCTATGAAGTTGACTTTCATTTATTATTCTCTAGGCACAACATTGAATTCTTCAACTCCCCAAACACCACCCAGCTGAACTCCGCTGACCTTCCCATTGGCTCTCTGCCACTCTCACTCTCCTCCTCCTGCATCTGAGGTCCCTCACCCCTCTGTGACCGTGACACTCCTACCACCCTCTACGTGATGTTTAAACATCTCATCTTTCACTGCTAACCCATGGCCTCTCGTTCTTGTCTCACCCAACCTCAGTGGAAAAAGCCGGCTTGCATTTACCCTATGTGCATCCTTCACACCATCATTTTCTTACTGTCACCCTCACATTAATGTTTCATGTTTTTTTTAATGTCCATGTTGTGGCAGAAATGAGGAACATGGAGTAAGAAAGTGTGCAGAGATATTGGGTGAATTGTGCTTGATGTACTCTACATTTCCAGTGTGTCTTCATAATAGTCATGTGATCACACAGCATTACATTACTCCAAGTTCTCAAAGCTATGTTTCTCTTCCTCCGCACAAAGGGTATTAGAACTGCATGGCCCAAGATGTTGTGCTGACCTACATAAGCCTACTCAACAATTTAAACCTTTCCTTTCTCACATCCATTTTGTCCTTACATCCATGTGCCTAGGAGACCCTTAAAATGTTTCTATTGTACCAGCCTCCATATCCATCTTCAGGACTGCATTCCAGGTACCCACAACTCTCTGCATTCACTTTTTTTTAAAAATAGATAGATAGAAAGAAACCTACCACTGACATCTCCCCTGGACATTCTACCACTCACATCGACCAAGTTTTTAAATTTAGACATTTGGCAGAGTAACGGGCCATTCTGGCCCACAGGCCCGTGCCTGCCTAATTTACACCCAATTGACCTACAACCCCCAGCACATTTTTAGCAGTGGGAGGAAACTGGAGCCCCCAGGGAAAACCCAGGCAGATGCAGGGACAACGTACAAATTCCTTACAGACAGCGTGGGATTCGAACCTCCGTCCCCAATCGCTGTCGCTGCAAAGGTGTTGCGCTCACCACTATAAAAACCATGCTGCCTTATAAAAGGATGACAGATGGGCCATTTCATCTGACTGCTTGAACTCCCTTGCACCATTTCCAAGCCATTTGAAACTGCCTCTGGGGCAAGAGACCTGGGATAATTTGTGGTACTGCACCTTGCAACTTTTAACCCTACTTGTTTCAAGAACATTGAAGCTAACCACAATTACCAGTATTTCAGAATGAAAATGAGACTCGCAAACTTGTAAAGGGTGGTGCCAGCCCACACTTCAACAATGCTTGAGAAGCTCCACACCTCCCAGGACACAGCAGCCCACTTGATAGGCTCTCCATCCCCAACCATTTGCCCACTCCCCAACTCAGAGTCAGGAGTTTCTAGTGTCTCCAGGAGGTACTGCAGTGGCTCACCGAGCCTCCTTACACAGCCCCTTCCAAACCCACCACCTCGACCAGCCAAAAGGCAGCATAAGTATGGAGATCACTACTAGTTGTAAGTTGCTCTCCTGACTTGGATATCTATTACCATTCCTTCACTGTCACTCGGTCCTTGAACCCCCTCCCGAATAGACTGGTGGTACACTCGTAAAACTCAAGAGCAGAATTGAGCCAATCAGCTCATTGAGTCTGCTCCACCATTTGAATCATGGCTGATGTATTTTTCCTTTCCATGCCATTCTCCATGACTTTGACATCCTTAAAAATCAATAACTTGTAATAAATGAGCACAGTTTACAAGCAAATAAAGAATACACTACTTGTTTCTTCCAGCAGATCATGAAGTCAACTTTCTTTTTGTTATTCTCTAGACACAACATTGCATTCCTCAACTCCCCAAACACCACCAAACTAAACTCCTCTGACCTTCTCATTGGGCTCACCGCTGTACAGTGATCCTGACTGTTATGTCTTTGCGTTACTTGGGAGGCTTCTTAAATAACTTAGAGATGCAAGATTCAAACAACAGAAGAGATTTTTACTTATTGATGCATTCCACCATCTCAGGAAACTGTTCTCACACACATATAGGCATACACCCCACAGTGGCGCACTACAGTGAGAAGGGTGTCTTCTTACACGGTTACAAAATAGTTCACAAAATCCTGACTATATAATACTGACCCTCTCACCCTCCTCCCAATGAAGGTAAGTACGTGACCACGACAAACTTATCAACCTCCACTTTAATGTTGATAAAGGAAGGTTTGGATTGTTGATTAGGCTTATGCAGGTTGGCACAACATCAGGGGCCGAAGTACCTGCACTGTGCTGTAATGTTCAAAATGTACCCAATGGCTTGGCCTCCGCAGCAACAACTTCTAGAGATTCATCTCCCTCTGGCTGAAGGAATTTCTCCTCATCTCTGTCCTGAAGGGGCATCCTTTTATTCTAAGGCTGTGTCCTCTGGCCCCAGACTCTCCCACTACTGAAAACATATTTTCCTTGTCCACTCTATCCTGCCCTTTCAATATTCAGTAGGTTTCAAAGAGCTCCGCACCCCTCCCCCCCCCCACCCCACCTCCCCACCACCATCCTTCAAACCCCCAGCGATTATGGGCCCAGAGCCATCAAACACTCCTCATAGAATAACACGGTCATCCCCAGGACCATTCTCATATGATGAGAAGGTTATGTGAAACAAATCATTAAAAATTATGAGAAGACGCTGGCCCCTGACAATAAATTGGAGCATAAGCGCATTGTCAGTCAAATCAAAGGCTTCCGCTCATGATCTCAGGGCACCTTATACTAAAAACCCTCTTATCCTGGGATTATTCTCAGAAACCCTCCTCTGAGCCCTCTCCAACATCAGCACGTCCTTCCTTGGATGTGGCCTCCACACATCAAGGACTGTAGCAGTTCAGAGGGCAGCTCCACACCACCTTCTTGGAGCCAATCATTAAATTTAAGGTGAGTAGAGGAAAGTTGAGGGGAGAGATGTCACGACATGACACACAGACTGCATGGTAATAGGAACTTCTGGCCCATGAGCCTGTGCTCCCTAATTACACCCAATCGACTTATAACCCCAGTATGTTTTGGGGGGTGGGAAGAAACTGGAGCCCTTGGGAGGGGGGTGGTGGGGGGGGAGAAACCATGCAGATACAGGGAGAATATAAAAACTCCTTTAAGACAGCACAGGATTTGAACTCCCGTCCAGATTGCTGGCGCGGTAACGGCGTTGTGTTAACTGCAACAGAAAATGGAATCAATCTATTCTGAAATAAATTTTCCCCCCAGACAATAATCTTCCTCCCCCAACTTCTTTATTAACCTCAGTCCAAAGCTCAATTAAATGTTTCAATATAGGAATCTCTCTATTCATTGTTAACAACCTTAAATTCCATTTATAAATAAAATCTTATGGGTTTTGTTCCCCTATTTTACGAAGTTCTATATATACCCACTCTGGAATTTTATTTAAATCATGCATTTCATCCACAAAACCCAACTGGGCAGATTTATAATAATTCATAAAATGACAGCTGCAAACCTCCTATATTGTAATTACAAATTCATTTATCCAAAGAAACTCTTGCCATCTTTCCTTCCCATAAAAATATTCCTAACACAAGCATTTAATTCTTTAAAAAATTTTGAGGAATGGGAATAGAAATTGATTGAAACGGGTATTTGTATTCTAGGAAAAACATTCCTCTTTACACAATTTACTCCACCTATTAAAATAATAGGTAACATTCCATCTTTTCAAATCTTCCTTTATTCTTTTTAATAATGGGGTGTAGCGTGCTGGACGTGAGCAAGTAAACAGACTGGAGATACAGACTGTGAGCTCTGCAGTTGTAGCAGGCACGTTTATTTAAACTTTGCGCACTTGCTTTTCAGCTGTGCAGCCGGATCACGGACATGCCTTGTCATGCCAACCTCCACTGTGGAGCAAAAGAGGTGGGAACGCATCACCATCTCTGCCGCGCTGACCACACATAACAAGCGGGGCTGGTTCATCGCAGCGGATTTGTGAGTTGCCTCATAACTCTCCCCACCCCAGAACAGGGACTGGCGGTGACTTGACATGCTGGAGGCCTGCCTCTGCATGGTGGCTGCTGCGCAGGGACTAGCTGCGACAGGTCCAGATGTGCTAGCTTCAGGTAGTCCACTGTGAAGATCTCCTCCCTGTTCCCAACCAGCCAAGTGGAGGTGGTGAGGTGGAGTACTTTGAACGGTCCCTTGTCGAGGCACTGAAGTGGTGTTCTGTGGCCACCCCTACACACAAACACAGAATCACAGGATTTTAAATTTGTGGGTATATGAGTTGGAGGGCTGCTGTGTCTGGATGGGGATGGGGGGTCCAGAATATCGAGTTTCTGATGGAGGCGCTGCAGGTTCACACGGGTTGTGGGGTTGTTGTGAGGACGGGGTTAAAAACTGACCCAGCACTGTGAGGGTCTCACTGTAGAGCAGTTCAGTGGTGGAGGCCCTTGGGTCCTCTTTGGGGGTCATGTAGATGCCCAGGAGGACCCAGGCCACCTTGTTTACCCAGCTGGGACCATCAAGATGTGCCATCAGGGAATCCTTGAGGTGGCGATGGAACTGCTCGACCAGACCACTGGATTTGGGGTGGTATGCCATGGTGTGGAGTAGGTAAGTGCCCATGAGTTTGGCCAGATTGAACTGCAGGGACAATGTGAATTAGGTTCCATGGTGTGTGGTGATGTGCGATGGAACGCCGAAATGGGTGATCCAGGAGGAGAGGAATGCCCTGGCGCAAGTATCTATGGCTATGTCGGGAAGGGGAACTGCTTTTGGCCACCTGCCTAGAGATGGGGAGGGGCCTGAAGATGCTAGAAATGGCGCATAGTGGGTTTGAAATCCTGAACTGGTGGCCGTTTGTGGGTTTGGACGTTTGCCAGTTGACATTCAAGGCATGCACATGCCCACTCTGTGAATCATTTGCATAATCCATGCCAGACAATCCTGATGGAGACCATGTGGACTATGGTGCGGCTGGAGTGGTGAGACAAACCATGTTTTTAGTGGACACCTCCTTTCACCATTTCGCTGTGACCACTGGCTGAAGGATCTCAGTGGAGACATTGCAGAGGATAGTGGTCTTCCCATCCTCGAGGGGCAGGTCCACTAGCTGAAGGCTAGTCGGTACTGTGCGGAAATATGCTGTGTCTGGGTCTGTCTTTTGTGCGTGGGCCAACTCGTAGTAGTCTACACCCTGCAACAAGGGGTAGATGGCCAGCCTGGAGAGGGCATCTGCAACAAAGTTGTCTTTGCCTGAAAGATGGCGTACGTCAGTGGTGAATTTAGAGATATAAGACGGATGTAGCTGCTGACGGGCCGACCAGAGGTCGAAGACTTTTGTGTAGGTGAAGGTCAGCGGCTTGTGGCCAGTGAAGACCGTGATGTTTCTGGCCTCAAGGAAATAGTGGAAATAGCAAATGGCCTGGTACAGAGCCATCAGTTCCCTGTCGAAGGTGTTGTATTTACACTCAGGTGGGTGCAAATGGTGACTAAAAAAGGCAAATGGTTTCCATGTTTGGTTTATGAACTGCTAGAGGGCTGCTCCTTTAGCAGTTTCAGACACATCAATCGTAAGGGCAATAAGGGCCTCCATGTGTGGGTGTATGAGCATGGTTGAGCTGGTGAGGGCATCTTGTCTTCACGAAAGTAGCCATAGCATCAGTGGTCCAATGGAGCTCTTTCATGGAGGTGGAGATGAGGTTGAAGAGGGGTCACATAATAGCAGCAGCCTGGGGAATAAACCTGTTGTAGAAATTGACCATTCCTACAAATTCCTGCAGGCCTTCAAGTGTGTTAGGCTGCAGAAACTGGTGAATGGCCTCTACTTTGTCAGGGAGGGGCACTGCCCTGACCTTGGTTAAACGGTGGCCAAGAAATCTATCTGTTGGCAGCCGAATTTACATTTGGCCGGGTTGATGGAGAGGCCGAACTGGTGTAGGCGGGAATATAGTTGGCAGAGGTGTGCGACGGGTTCCTCAGGCATAGCGCTTGCCACCAGGATGTCATCAAAGTTAATGAAGAGGCAAGGCATGTCACGCTCTATGACATCCATTAGACACTGAAACATGTGGGCTGTGTTTTTAAGGCCAAATGGCATCCATAGAAATTCGAAAAGGCCAAAAGGGGTAAATAATGGATGTTTTTTGTATGTCATCTTAGTGGTCCGATATTTTGTGGTAGCCTCTGATGAGGTCGACCTTGGAGAAAATAGGCACCATTGAGGTTGATTATGAAGTTCTCTATGTGTGGGATTGGGTAATGGTCGGGAATGGTGGCGTCATTTAATCTTCTGTAGTCACCGCAGGGTCTCCAGCTCCCGTTGGTCTTTGGTACCATGTGTAGCAGCAAGGACCATGTATGTCTGACCTGCGGACAATGCCCAGCTCTTCCATATAAGTGAACTCCTCCTTTGCGAGTTTGAGCTTGTCGGGAGCCAGCCGGTGGGCCCAAGAGTGAATGGGCAGAACCTTGGTGGAAAGGTGGTGTTGCACTCCATGGGACAGCTGCGTTGTTGAAAACTGGGTGCAGGATGGCTGGAAACTCAGTGAGGAGGTGCGAGTAGTGGTTTGTAGCAGTCTCCACTGTGGCAAGGTGAGTGGCTTTCTCATTTGGAGTTCCTAGTGGTTTGTATCCGCACGCATCTGCCCTGAAGGTCGACTAGGAGAGAATGCACCCAGAGAAAGTCTGGACCCAGCAGGGGCTTGTTGACTACAGCCAAGGTGAAATACTAATGGAAATCTCTATCTCCAAAACACAGGGGAATGCATTTGCACCCAAAGGTGGAGATGGCGGAGTGGTTGGCTGCTCGAAGGGTGGGCTGTGCGGTATCGTGCGCGTCTCAAGGTGAGTTGGCAGAATGACCTTGACCTCAGCTCCTGTATCAATGAGGAACTTGAGGCCTGAGATGCTGTCCCACACATGGAGTAGACTGTTCTTTTGGCCAGCCACTGCTGCCACTAATGGCGGTTGGCCCGCTCGTTTCCCTGAAACAAGCAGGGTTAATGGCATTTGCAAGCCTCTGCTCCCCAGCACTGGTGATAGAAGCACGGATGCTGCTTGTGGGGTTCTGAGCCTGGTGGGAGGGGCGCTTATCTGCTAGCAGGCATGGTTTGCAGGCAGTTGCTGTGGCAGTTTGGTTTGTCAGTGAAGGGCCTCTTGTTTTGGAATTAAAGGATGATCATACCATTTGACCAACCCATTCTCTTTTTAAATTTCAAATGTTATTTTTCAGTCAGGTTTCTTGTAAAAATACTATGTCAATTTTCATCTTTTTCATATAAGCATAAATTCTTTTAATTGGACTATGAAGCCCATTAATATTAAAGCTAAGAAAATTTAATGCTTTATTACTATCCATTATTTAAATCTAAATCACTTGCAGTCCCACCCTCCCAGGTCTCCATCATCCAACACAAGCAACTCCTGTGAATGGCTCCTTCCCAAAGAGAAAATATAGAAAAAGAAAGAAAAAAAAAATACTCTCTATATATTAAAAAAACAGCATTACCCCTCTCTACCACACATGTTGTGGCTCCTACCACAATATGGCATATGATGGATAAAACAAGCAAGGAATCAAACACCCCCCCACCCCACCCCACCCCACCCCACCCCACCCCACCCCACCCCAGGGGGAAAATATCAATTATATTCAAAACAGTCTTTCAACAGTTGCTTTGAAATCAGCGTTTACTTGGTCATCATTGATTATAACTGTTTGACTTTGTTCCTCCTGATCTGTCTGCAATTCCTGTCAACAGCTTGGAACCTGTAACAGGACAGGTTTTTGGGGTGTAAGCTGTATCTGTATGACCTCCCTTTGCATTTCTCGTTGAGGACTTGTACCTCCCGCTCCCTGGTGATCTTTAATTAAAGGAAGAGATTCTGCAAAACTCTAGCTCCTTCTGCTGCCACAAAACAAAAATTAGATTGGTTGTTATCTAGAAACACCAAAGAATTGGATTGAACTCTTCTTCTATCTGCCATTGCCTTACTCAAATCAGTATTTTACTCCCATCAGTTATCATATTTTGTCTTGCCTTTTGAAACACAACTTTTTAAATTCTTTCTTTATCTCAATAACATGCGTATTTCACTAATACAGCCCTGGGAGGCTGAGTTGGCAATGGCTTCCTCCTCTATATGCTCTCCCTCATTCAATTCCATTAGGAAAATTTTCTTCACCCAGAACCTTGGGAATCAATTTTTGAAAAAGAATCCACAGAATTTTCAGTACATTCAGAATCTTCTCTCAGACCATCGATGTTAACATTATTATGTCTGCTATGATTTTCCAGTATATCAATCTTTTCCAGCAACTCTTTGCTCTGTATGTCCCAGACTTTCCAGAAGTTTCAACCCTCTCGACTCTATGCAAATATCCACATCATTTTTAACAATCTGCACATCCAATTCCACTCTCTGAACTTTTTCTTTAACTTTGTTAACTTCTGCAGTGTCCTTCATCATAATAGGGGGAGCGGTGGATAGTGAGGTAGATTTTCTTGGATTACAGAAGGATTTGGTTTGTTTGGAAGAGTGGGCTGAAAGATGGCAGATGGAATTCAATGTAGACAAGTGCGAGGTGTTGTATTTCGGTAAAAATAACCAGAATAGGGCATATACAGTTAAGAGGAGGGCATTGAGGCTTGCAGAGGAGCAGAGGGACCTGGGGGTTATGGTACAGAGTTCACTGAAGGTGGATTGCCATGTAGGGTGGTTAAGAAGACATATGGTTCGATGGCCTTCATAAATCATAGCACAGATTATAGGAGCTGGGAGGTGATGCTGCAGCGGTTTAAGGCATCGGTGAGGCCAGGTTTGTAGTACTGTGTTCAGTTCTGGTCTCCAAATTATAGAAAGGATATAGATAAGGTGGAGAGGGTGCAGAGAAGATTTACAAGGATGTTTCCTGGCTTACAGCATCTGGATTACAGGGAGAGATTAAGGAGACTGGGGGTTTATTCATTGGAATGTAGACGGCTAAGAGGGGACTTGGTAGAGGTATTTAAAATTATGAAAGGAATAGACTAGACATAAAGAGACTCTTTCCCCTGAGCGTAGGGGAGGTTGGAACAAGAGGGCATGAGTTAAGGGTCAGGGGGCAAAACTTTAGGAGAAATATTAGAGGATGGTTTTTCACTCAGCGAGTGGTGGCAGAATGGAATGATCTTCCGAATGAGATAGTTGCATCAGGGTCCCTTCTGTCATTTGAGAGAAGGTTGAATGTGTACATGGAGGAGGGGGGGTTGGAGGGTTTTTGGCGGAGGGGGGGTTGGAGGGTTTTTGGCATTTAGCGGGAGGATTGAGCTAGTGGACCGGTTCAGAATCGAAAGGTCGACATGGCCTGTTTCTGCTCTGTAAATGGTTATATGGTAATAATGATTTTATATCAGATCTGACATCTTTCACATCACCTAATATTCTGTCCATCTTCTCTTAACATCTGGAATTGCCCTTGCAATAATGAAGGAAGATTCTTTTTAATTTCACCTTGCCTTTCTTCTTCTTGGTCGTCTTTTCCTTCTGTATCACTACTTGTCAAAAAAAAACGGGTGTTTCTGACAGCTCTGTCCCAAGTTGTAGTATCTTCTTTCTACCAGTGCCAGAGGTGGTGTTATCTTATCTCCATTTTGAAGCCTGTTGTTCCTTACTGAGCGGGCATGGAGGTGACCCTTCGCGCAAGCGCATGAGGTTCTGATACTCCTCGGGAGAGATCTGCACGGATCCAGCACCATCTTTCCAATTTCCCAAGGCTGTTGGCGCTGCTGCCAGTTTCAGGAAGGCCAACATCGCTCACGTCGTCCGCAGAAGCTGCAGAACTTGAGCCCCAGGCTCCACTGTGAAGCTAGGCTATACGCTCTCCATCTTGTTCACTTCTTTACTCTCTGTTAGCTCATTTTTTGCTGTCTCCCAGCCATGCCCAGCATGTGGCAGGTAGGTTCCAAGAGTTTTTAAGGACTATAAATTATTTTCGAAATGTTTTATTTTCGGCTCTAAAATTTTTCCCCCAGGAGAGTCCTTGTTCTACCTTCTCTCCTCATGCCATCATGCTTCAAACCCCTCCCCCCCCCCCACCATAGGTGCTCTTTGTGATTAGTAAGGGATTACTTAAGGTGAGTGGGGGTAAAAATGGTTGAGAACCATGAAGTAAAAATACAACGCTGGAGAAACTCAGGAGGCCAATCAAAGATAACGATACATAACCAACGTTTCGGGCTTGAGACCTTTGTCAAGGTATGATAAAGATGTAGGCAGGTGCCCAAACAAAATGGTGGGGGGGTGGAGGGAGAGTGGGGCAAGGGGAGGAGCATGGTCCCACAGCCTGGAGGTAATAGGTGGTAAGGGAGAGAGCGCACAATAGCACACAGTTCCAAAACTCCTTGTGAGAGCCAAATTGGGAGGCCTTCAGAAGATCTTTGTGAGGGTCAATTATTTCTAAGTATTTATTTTAAATGATGTCTTTATGTACATGTGTGATTATTGGGTGGTTATTGTGATCCAGAAAAACACTGTTTCATCTGGTTGTATGTGTACAGTCAGATGATGAACTTGAATTACTGTTGTACTCTACTCCATATGAGCAGAACTCTGCCAGATGTAACAGGTCGCAAGTTCTATTCTTTGTGTCCGTGCAGCATGCCTTGAATACCACCCTTCAATAAATTCCCACCTTTAATAACTATATTAGTTCTATTTGGAAGGGCGCTGAAACTCTGACTGAGAATCTAATTAGACCATTATCACTTTCCTCTGAGAGGCACAAACGTACTTTAGTCACATTAACATTTTTCAGTTCAGAGGACGGTAACAGGCCTTTTCGGCCCATGGACCTGCGCCACTGAATTTTTACACCCTATTAAACTACAAGCCCTGGTACATTTCAAACGGTGGGAGGAAACCCGGGGAAAACCCAGGCAGACTCAGGAAGAACGTACAAACTCCTTACAGACAGTGCGGCATTCGAACCCCAGTCCTGATTGCTGGCGCTGTAAAGGTGTTGCGCTAACCGCTAGACCAAATGTGCCAGGATTCTGACTGTGATGACATCTATAAAAATTGTCACAGACGGTCTGGAAGTTTCTTATTTTGGATGGTACAGCGCACATTATTATTCATTTTGCTGTAGTGTTATTCTTTCCAATATTAAAAATAATCTTAGCAACATTAGAAGTTGGTGATCTTGGCACCTTGGAGTTAAAGGCATTGTGCCAAGAGAAAAGGGATGCTGAGATGTTGAATTTCCTTTGAATTGTCACTTGGAAGAGGAGGGGTGATGGCCACAAACTTTTAAAAGGCACTTACGGAATAAATAATCAGCAAATCTGTAAACATGTTTCCCAATCAAAGTCTGCGAAGGACAGAAGTCAAAACACAAAACTGGAGAAACTCACCAGATCAAACAGCATACTTTATGTAGCGAAAATAAAGATATATAACCGACTATTCAGGCTTGAGGCCTTCATCAAGGTATGAAAAAAAAGGGCAAACAAAGTGATGGGGGAGGTGCAAGGGGAGGAGCACAGCTCCACTGGCAGAAGATAATAGATAGATAAGGGAGGGAGGATACACCAGCCAACGGGGGGAGGCGGGATAGCGCTATGAATGGAGAGGGAGAGGGGTGGAGAGCTGGAGGAAAGACAAAACAAGGGAGAGCAGAGCTAGGAGAATCCGGAGATGCCATCCGATTGAAGAGTGCCCAGTCAGAAAATTAAGTGCTGCTCCTCCTATTTGCGGAGAGTCATGGTGGGACAGTACATGAAGCCGTGGACAGTTAAGTCAGCCTGGGAGTGAGGCGTGGAATCAGAGTGGTTGGCATCAGGGAGATCACTGCACTGATGCAAACAGAGCCTAGGTGAAGCTTGATTGCACAAGAATACAGAGGGACTCCTATTGGAGGGAAAGCTGTGGGATGGAAGGAGATCTGTGGGGGAACGGGGAAGAGATAAAGGTCTGTTGGAATGAGGAAGGGAAGGAGTTCCATTGGGGAATGAGGGAGGAAGGAGGTCTGTTGGGGAATGAGGGAGGGGAAGGGTATCCATTGGGGAAGCTGCACCTATGCACCTACGGCAAATAGGGAACACTTAAAGTGGTATGTGAGTGAAAAGCAAAAGCTCAAAAACCTCCGCTCTAACTAAAATGATATTGGTGACTTAGGAACATAGGAAGTAGGAACAGGAGTAGGCCAAAAATGGCCCATCGAGCCTGCTCCGCCATTCAATACGATCATGGCTGATCTAATATATGACCTAACTCCACCTACCTGCCTTCTCCCCATATCCCCTAATTCCTCTATCATGTAAAAATTTATCTAACCCAATTTTAAATATGTTTAATGAAGCAGCCTCAACCATTTCCCTGGTTAGAGAATTCCAAACATTCACTACTCTCTGGGAAAAACTATTTTTCCTCATCTCGGTCCTAAATCTACTCCCCCGAATCTTGAGACTGTGTCCTCTCGTTTTAGTTTCCCCGGCCAGCTCAAAAAACTTTCCTCCATCTATCCTATCCATACCCTTCATAATCCTATATGTTTCTATAAGATCTCCTCTCATTCTTCTGAACTCGACCGAATACAATCCTAGACGATTTAATCTTTCATCATAAGTCAACCCCTTCATCCCAGGTATCAACCTAGTGAACCTCCTCTGGACCGTCTCCAAAGCCAGTATATCCTTCCTCAAATATGGAGACCAGAACTGGACACAGTACTCCAGGTGCGGTCTCACCAGTACCTTGTACAGTTGCAACATGACCTCCCTACTCCTGAATTCAATTCCTCTAGCGATGAAGGCCAACATTCCATTTGCCTTCTTAATAACCTGCTCCACCTGCAACCTAACTTTTTGCGATTCATGCACAAGCCCTCCCAAGTCCCTCTGCACAACAGCATGCTGTAGTGTTTCACCCTTTAAATAATATTCAGCTCTTTTATTTTTCTTGCCAAAGCGGATAACCTCACACTTACTAACATTGTACTCCATCTGCCAGACCTTTGCCCACTCATCCAGCTTAACTGTATCCCTCTGCAGACTCTCCACATCCTCATTACAATTTGCTCTCCAACTTCCTCCTACTGGAGTAGAATATTTATCTGTCCTTTATTTATGTTTTTCAATCTTTGGTATATTATTGTGTTAATCTAATTTACACTTTTTCTTCCCACTCACATCCCACTTTAAGTAATCTCTATGCATCAATGCTCTGTGATTAGTAAGGAATTGCTTAAGGTGGGATGTGGGTGGGAAGGGAAGGTTGAGAATCACTGCTCTAGACCCAATTGCTACTGAAATATTTTACTTGAGAAAAATTGTCATTGGCCCATTTCCTTTGGAGTTCTGAAACCCTGCACATAATGAGTCAATGAGGGACGATTAAAGCAGTGGCTTTCAAACTTTTTCTTTCCACTCACATATCAACTTAAGCAATCCCTTACTGATCACAAAGCACCGATGGCATAGGGATCACTTAAAGTGGGATGTGAGTGGAAAGAAAAAGGTTGAGAACCACTGCACTAGGCAAAATGATATTAGTGACTTGCAACAGAGTTTATAAGAAACACATGGTACTTGGCCTCTGAACTGGACGTGTGATTTGTTCCCAGACTCACTGCCATTTTACCTCAAATTCAATCAATATCTCAGTAACTCATGATAACGAGTCATGATTTTCTTTAATTTCTTGATTAATTTGACAGTGAATACCTTCTAGCCATTAATCTGTCAGTGTGTATCACTGGGCTTCAATAAACAGACAGTTTTCTTTTCAGATAGCAATAAGAGATGGTGAAGCTGAATAAAGCACTCCTCAATGTGACCACAGCTTGAAAAGCCTCCTTCACTGAATGGATTAGAGCACTTCAGCACAGTATAGGCCCTTTGGCCCTCAATGTTGTGCCATCCCATATATTCCTTAAAAAAGAAAGTACTACCCTGTAAACCTCTATTTTGTTTTCCATCCATGTGCTCTTAAATGCCCATTCAGTCTCCAGGCACTCACAGCTCTCTATGTAAAAAAAACACTGGCCCTCACTTCTCTTTATGCACAAGTTTGCTATTCCTGCCCTGGGAAAAAGGTTCTAAGTGTGGTCTTATCAGAGATTGCAACATATCCTCTTGACTTTTGAACTCAATCCCCCTTTTATTGAAGCCCAACATCCCATAGGCCTTCTTAACTATCATCCTGCATGGCAACATTGAGGGATGTATGGATTTGGACCCAAAAGTCCTTCTGTTCATCCACACTCTTAAGTAACTGACCATTAATCCTATACTCAGCCTTCTGGTTTGTCCTTCCAAAATGCTCTGGATTGAATTCCATCTGCCACTTTTCTGCCAAACTCTGCATCCTGTCTATATCCTTTCGTAACCTATGACAGCCTCAGCACCATCCACGGCTCCACCAACCTTCATAATGTCCACCAACTTACTGGCCCATCCTTCCGCCTCTTCATTCGTGTCATTTATAAAAATCACAAAGAGCTGGGGTCCCAGAGCAGATCCCTGCGGAAGTCCACTAGTCACTGACCTCCAGGCAGAATAGACAGATTATTAAATGGAACGTGGAACAGTTTCCTCAGCTCTTCACGACTGCACCGACCTTGATGCCAATCTAAATGAATCTCATCTGCTGCACAACATCTATTCCCTCAATGACGGGCTCTGACCTGAAGCATCATCCATTCCCTTTTTCCCCACTGACCCTGCTCTACCTGTCGGGATCTACCAGACAATTATGCTTGGCATCAGAATTCCATCTCCTGCAATTCCTTGTGTGTCTTCCTCTGTTCCTTGCCTGCCTGAATGGGGCTTAAATGTTATTATTGTATCTGCTTCTAGCACATTCCAGGCTCCTACAATTCTCTGTGCACAATACTTGCAGTGGTTAGAGCAATGCTGTTCCAGGCTATAGCCCTTGTGATCAGGGTTCGAATCCGGCACTGTCTGTAAGGTTCTGCCCTGGTCTGCAGGGGTTTCCTTCCGATGCTCCAGTTGCTTCCCACCTTCCAAAATGTACCAGGTCGTAGGCATTTGGGTGTAATTGGGTGGCATGGGCTTGATGGCCAAAAGAACCTGTTATAGTATTGTCGTTGAAATTTTTTTTTAATTAATTGAAATTCAGCAAAAGTCCTGATATCTGGACTGCTTGCGGATTGAGTCGCTCTGGATTTTCAGGTTTACCAGATTCTCGAGCAGTACATCAGGGGCACTTATGCAACACACACACACACAAACCCACGCAGGCACGCTCGCAGAGCATGCATGTACACAATTGCAGCGGTCACACACATACCTGCGTCGGGAGCAGGGCCGGCTGCCGCTGATGATGTAAGCGATGCGACACACAGGAGTAATAGCACGCATGCACGGCTGGGTTAAGCGTCAGTATAGAGGTGATGAACCTCAGACGCAGGAGGAGGAGAGTGTCAGGATGACCTGTGTGGCAGTGAGCTACTGAGAAAGTCAGTAGAGTTTAGATGGGTTGGTGTTTGGGGAGTTGAAGAATGCAACGTGGTGTCCGCAGTGAATAAAAGAAAGTCAAGTCCATTGTGTGCTGCAAGAAATGAGTGAGTGGATTCTATATTTGTTAGTAAACTGTGGTAAATCAGTGTCATTGCACAAAAGCTGAGAGTTTTCGAGACGTCCAGATTCTGGGCTGATCTGGATTTTTGGACATTTACTGTCAACTCCTTTAAACTTCCCTCCTCTCACCTTAGAACGCTGTGTGACCTGCTGAGTTTCTCCAGCACACTGTGTTTTTACTTCAATCATTGCATCTGCAGGCTTTTGTGTTTTACTCCTCCCTTAGACCCATGCCCATTTGTACTTCGATTCTTGCCCATCTATACCTTTCAGAAGTTTATACATCGGTCGATACTGTGACAAGCAGTGTGTCACAGGGAGGTGCTGTGTGTCCTGCTTTTCATTATATATACAGCAATATTCAAGCAACAAGCAGCCAGCAAAAAAAAGTCACAGAAAATAAGTGGTCAAGAAATTCACAAGTTTAAAAGTGGTGCGCCTCACCGTCAGTTTTCCATTCGCACATGCAACCGGAAAACTCGCTTTTCCAGCATCTACAATAAGCGCCAGATATTAGCAGTTTTACTGTATTTACAATCTTGATGTAATGTATTTGGCGTAATGTGGATACCAGGATATAGCCAGGAGGCTAAGGACCAGTTGGAAATGGCAGAAAGAGTTTAATCCAGACAAGAGGCAGGTGTTACGCTTTGGGAGATCATGTGAAAAGCAAAGGTCACCAGGGAACATTGATGAATAAAGGAGTCTTGTGCTGGAGACCCATCAGCTTCTGGCAACGCACCTATCAAGGCTGGGAAAGATAGCATAAAGCATTCTTAGCTTCATCAGTCAGAACATTGAGTACAAAAGTTTGGAAGTCACTTTGAAGTTGTGTAAAACTTTGGTGTGGCCACATTTGGAGCATTGGGGGCACTTCTGGTCAGCGTGTTGCAGGAAGGATGTGGAACCTTTGGAGAAGGTGTAGAAGAGGCTCGCTGAGACTCTGGCTGGATATTTTATTTACATTTTTTCCATATATGCAATTAATAAACAAATTTATAATTCCAATGATTACCTGCTGGTTTTATTCCACCCTTACCCTCCCCTCCCTCTTATACCCCATTTCAAAAAAAAATTCCCAAAAAAATGTGATATATAGTTATATATGAAATATTAAAAAAAGAGAAAAGCGGTACACTGGGATCCTGCAGTTTTTGTACAACCATTTCAAGAAAGAAAATTAACACAGGTCTCAAGAGGCAGGAATTACATTTCTACAAATTTTGGGCTCCAAATTTGTAAAAGGACAGGATATTTATTTCTTAAATTGTATGTAATTTTCTCCAAAGGAATACAACTTTGAATTTCCTCATTCCATCTCTCCATACCTAAATATGGATCTGATTTCCAAGTCACTGCAGTACACTTCCTTGCCACCACTAATGCTATTTTGATACATTTCGCCTGATAAAATTATGATTTTAACTTGGGTCTCGTTCCTTCTATATTTCCCAATAAAATTAAGTCTGGATTTTGTGGAAATATGGAACATGCAATTGGTTCTAAAAATTTTCCTAAATCCATCCAAAAAGACCTTACTTTAGAACATAACCAAGTAGAGTGTAAAAAGGTTCCTATCTCTTCACCACATCTAAAGCATTTATCTGATTCCATTCTATTCAATTTCTACCGTGTTAAATATAATTGATGCAGGTAATTATATTGAACTAATCTAGACCTGACATTTAGAGTGTTTGTTATACAGTCTCGACAAAGAGCTGACCAACTTTTCTCATCGATTGTAATAGTTAGATCTGCCTCCCAATTCTGTCTAGATTTGTGAACTCCCTGTGTTATTAGAAGGTACATTGCAGAAATAAATTTTTTAGTATTACCGCTCCTGATAAGAATTTCCAACTCACTACAAGCCGGTAAGACTTAACTTTTCCCGTAGATATCGTCTCAGTTGAAGAGAGCAAAAAAGTGTATTCTGGGTTATTCCATATTTATTCCTTAATTGTTGAAATGACATCAATTGACCTTGTGCGTAACAATCTTCCATATTTTTAATACCTTTATGAAACCAAATATTTAAAAATTGATTATCTTTAATAAAAGTACATGATTATTTTGAATCAAAGGTGTCTTAGGTGATATACACTTCCTTTTCTTCCAAATTCATTATTTATCTTGCTCCACATAGTGAACAAACATTTCAACAATGATGTTTCTTTCACGCCATTTATTAACTTTGAATCCCATTTTTATATAAATTCCTCTGCTAATTTCTCCCAACTTTATTTTGACCCAAGCCAGTCTTCCTGATCCCTCAAGAAAAGAAGTAAGAAATCTCATTTGAATCACTTGGCAATAATTCTCAAGTTAGGAAGCTGTAAACCTCCCGATTCACATTCCCACAATAACCTCTCTATAGAAACTCTTGACATTTTACCTTCCCAAAGAAATTTCATTATACATTTATTTAATTGTTGAAAAAAACTTTCTGGGCTAATAGTATTGGTAAGGTTTGCAAGGGAGACTCTGCCTGAGTGGGAGTAAATCAACTGCAGCAGAAGGTTGGAGAAATTTGGATTGTTTATTCTGGAAGCTGAGGGATGAGCTGATAAAATTGAGGGTCATAGATGGAGTAGACAAGTTGGAGCCTTCTTCCCAGGGTGGAAATTTCAAACATGAGAGGGCATAGATTTAAGGTGGGAGGGGGAAGGAGATTTACATAGTGGGCTTTCTACTTAGAGAGCTGTAGATGCTTGGGTGGTTGTAGATACACTATCGATGTCTAAGAGGAATTTGGACAACCACAAGAAGGGATGCGGACCGTGTGCAAGCAAGTGTGCAGTTCAAATAGCATCATGGTTGATGCACAAAGGCCCACTCCTGTACTTTCATTTTTAGACATACAGCACAGTAACAGGCCCTTTCAATTTACAAATTTGTGCCACTCAATTGACCGCACAATGGACTGATTCCATTCTATTCAATAACCCCCGCCACAGAGTCACCGAGAGTCCGTAGATTTGCCTCCACAGCCCCTGCAGCCACACAGAGTCCACTCCATTGCAGAGGGGGAGGAAACCGGAGTCCCCGAAGGAAACCCACGCAGACACGGTGAGAATGTACAAACTCCTTCAAGACAGCGTGAGATTCGTACCCAGTCCTGATTGCTGGTACAGTTACAGTGTTACACTGACCACTATACTAATTGTGCCTTTCCATAACAGTAGTGTTCTATAACACGACTGATTCTTCACTGGAATAGCCTCGCTGCTTTTTTTTCAACTGAAGTGTGTGCATCATTTTAAGTTGGTTTCCTTTAGGCTGGGTTAACAAAGGAAATGAATGGTGCTATAGTTTTGTTACTTCACTCTGTCCTGGCCCTCCTGGAGAATGACACCTTACATGCCAGGGTGCTGTTGAGAAACTGGGACTCAACACCCCTCTCTGTAATTGGATCTTAAACTTCCTAATGGAAAGAACAGTCTTTCTGGGTTGGTAGCTCCATCATGCTGAGCTCTGGCGCACCTCAGGGCTGTGTGGTCAGCCAGCTCCTGCTCACGCTACTGACCCAGGGATGCATCCACATCCAACTCCAACAGTGTCATCATTTGCACATGACAAGACAGTCATTGGTCTCATCAACACAGCAGAGGAGAGGTGGAAGATCTCTTGAAATGATGCGAGATTAACAACCTGAGTCTCAATGTGGACAAGATGAAGGAGATGATCATGGACTTCAGGGAAGACCAGGGATGACCACCCTCCACAACACATCAACAATTCTGTAGTGGAGAGAGTGGACAGCACCAAGTTCCTCGGAGTTCACTTAACCTGTGACCTATCATGGACACTCAACTTCTCATTTGTCAGGAAGGCGCAACGGAAACTGCACTTGCTGAGAAGACTGAAGAGGGCAAGGCTACCGGCCACCATTATGTCAACCTTCTATAGGAGCTCGATCAAGAATGTCCTGGTCAGAAATGGATCAGAGGTCAATCCACAGGACCACAAGAACGGCAGAGAGGATCACTGGAGTCTCGCCCCTCTCCCATCGACGTGATCTACTGGGATCGTTGTTTGACGAGGCCGTGCAAAATCATTGAGGACCCCTTCCACCCTGTACACAGCATCTTCTAGCTGCTCCCATCGGGGAAGAGATCCAGGAGGATCAGAGCCAGCACCACCAGGCTGAGGTACAGATTCTTCCCACGGGCAGTGAGAACAGTGAACCAAAGGAACAGCTCGCACTAACTATTTAAGACTGTCATATGCACAAGACAATATTTATTTATTTATTTACTTGTCCTGCATATGTATTGTTTGTTGTGTGTGTGTGTGTGTGTGTGTGTGTGTGTGTGTGTGTGGAGAATGCTGTTTCATCAGGTTATACTTGTGCAATCAGTTAAACTTGGCTTGGCTTTCTCCAGATTGCAAGACAGAGGACTCATCCCATCCTGTGGAATTGGTGAACTCGCCAGAACATCTTTGTTATTCCACAGAGTAACTATGCCCATCAATGGAGTCTGCTCCCCTGCCCTGAATGAAGGCAATCTCGAAGTGAGAAATTATGATTTTAAAGCAATTTCCATTTCAATCGCTAAATGAAGCTTTCATGAGCCTTGGTGCCTAGTGAGACCTCTCTCTCTCTGCATTTTCACTGCAAATTAGGATTGTGGAACTACTGTTTTGGAACTGTTTGGAGAGAATTGCCTCCCAGATAACCTGTTAAATATTCTTGTTTCAGCGATGTTCAGCATCCTTCAATGTTAGGAGACTGCACTTAGTTCAAAAGGATCATTCTCTGGCTGGCACGAAGCAGCAAATAATGTGTTGTAAACTAATATCATCAAAAATTCATGAGATTCACTTAGGTCCTGAAATTTGTCACCAGAGCAGTCAAAAAGAAATTTTTGGAACTTCCTCAGAGATAAGACCATTTGATGAAAAAGGAGGCCATTCAGTCCTTCATATCATAATGACAGCTTCTACCCCACTGCCATCATATTCCTGAATGATCAGTGAACCCAAGACGCTACCTTACTTTGACTTTTCATGCACTAAATTTATTTTTGTAAGGTGATTTACATCAATGTTTAAACTGTGATGCCCCAGAGGGTTGTTAACTCGGCCTGCGACATCACAGGCACCAGACTTCACTCCATCGAGGAACATCTACATGAGGCGGTGTCTTAAAAAAGTGGCCTCTATCCTCGAAGACCCCCACCACTTAGGCCATGCCCTCTTCACTCTGCTAGCATCAGGAAAAAGATACTGGAGCCTATGGGCGAGCAGTCAATGCCACAAGGACAGCTTCTTCCCCGATGCCATCAGATTCTTGAATAATGAGCCAAAGACACGGCCTTGCTTTTGGTGAACTGTCAATTTTATTTCTTTCCTAGTAATGTTGTAGCTGGTTATAACATGAATGTTTGCATTATCATCCTGCCCCAAGTCACCGAATTTCATGACATGCTCTTGACAATAAATTCTGATTCTAATTCTGCTCTTCTCTTCACTATATTTGGCATAGATTCTTACTATCTACCTTTTATAATTTTATATACTTCTACCAGATGACACTGCGGCAAGTGCTGTGTCACAGTGAGGTGCTCTGTGCCCTGTTGGTCTTTTTTTATTTACAGTCTTGATGTGAATGTAGCTGCCATTATATGATATTATATGTGGATTGTGGAGGAACATGTGGCCTCTCTGCCTGGAACATTGTGGATCACGGAGGGTCACATGGCTTCCCTGTCTAAAACTTATTTGGAAGTCGCATCACCAGGCAGACAAATTTGCCACCAGCAGGAATTGCCCAAGTGCGTCTTGCAGTCAGACAGAGAAAAGCAAAAGAGAGGTCACCCCCCCCCCCCCCCCCACAGAGTCACCGAGAGTTCGTAGATTTTCCTCCAGTGCCTACACAGCCCCTGCAGCCACACAGAGTCCAGTCCATTGGCAATCCGAGCCCCGGATCTGAACTTCCAACATGGCCAGGAATCCTCCTCGCCTCCTGCTTCTGATACCTGGTGTTCCTCCAGCCTGTCTCCAGCAGTCCGCAGCCCAGCGCGAGTCCCCTGGCAGCAGTCCCCATCAGCCCACAGCTACTGCGGGTTCCTCACCTCAAGTCACCAGTAGCCCGCCACATGAACTGGTCCCTCTACCACAAAGTCCCCTCACTGGCCCGCCGCCACAGTCGATGTCCCTACGGATAGTCTCCTCTGTTTCTCCTAATTGTAGGCCAATTAGGTGTAATTGGGCAGCCCAAGCTCATGGGTTGAAATGACTAAATTTAATTTTAATAGAACAGGAACAGGCCCTTCTGCCCATTAGCCACATCTTCCAATTCTACCCATATGGCCAATTAACCTTCTTTAGTGGAGAGGGTTGTGTAACAGATTCAAGGGGTTCAAGGAGTTACATCCCTGGCACGTGTTGGTAGTAAAATGCAAGTTTCATTTACGACTAGGAGCAAACATGCGACCAGGCACAGAACTGATTGCCCTAGTGTCCAAGTTTAAGGAACTATAAATACCTGGCGGTATGTTTACAGCGCCATGACCTGGGTTTGAATCTGGCGCTGCCTGCGAAGAGTTTCTAAGTTCTCCCACTCTTTGAGAGGGTTTCGACTGGGTGTTTGTGTTTTCTCCCACCCTTCAAAACATATGGGGTCGTAGGTTAATTTAAATGTAATTGTCTGGCATGGATTTAAATGGCCGGCATCGGAGTAAATAAAATTTCAATTTAATTCAAGCTATTTGGAACTACTGAGATTTAGAACCAACAGTAGCTGCCAGACCCTGATGTACAGGCAAAGAACACAGATTAAGGAAGGTAAATCTATATACAGTGAACCACGATGGACCTCAGGTGCGCACCACGATCAAATCCCCCATCCCGCACACCACACAACTGTCCCTTGGACTTCCAGCACACCCCAGGTATTGAGTCATGCAACTTTAGGAAAGGAGGCTGGCTAAGTCGGGGGTATCTGATTTTGATTGACGAGGGAATGATTGATAAGGAAAGTGACCTTTGACCAGTGTGGTGGTGTTGTTGAGGAGTCTGATGGTGGAGGGGGAGCAGCTGTTCCTGTACCTGGTGGTGAGAGTCTTGTGGCACCGAGACCTCTTTCCTGGATGGCAGCAGTGAGAACAGAGCATTTGCTGGGTGGTGCGGATCCTTGATGATCGCTGCTGCTCTCCGATGGCAGCGCTCCCTGCAGATGTTCTTGATGGTGGGTTGGGATTTGCCTGTGATGTCCTGGGCTGTGTCCACTACCCCTTGCAGGACTTTCCTTTCACTGGTTCCAAGCCTTGATGCAGCTTGTCAGCACATTTTCCACTACACATCTGTAGAAGTGTGTGCCAGGGGTCCGAAGAATGTGGTTTCCTCCCATGTTCCAAAGATGCTCAGGTTTAGCAGGTATAACACAGAGGGTCTCCCCACTCGTAAATTCACCACCCAGGCTATGGCCTCTTCACACTGCTTTCAATAACCGGCATGGATTTAAAAGGCCGGCATCGGAGTAAATAAAATTTCAATTTAATTCAAGCTATTTGGAACTACTGAGGTTTAGAACCAACAGTAGCTGCCAGACCCTGATGTACAGGCAAAGAACACAGATTAAGGAAGGTAAATCTATATACAGTGAACCACGATGGACCTCAGGTGCGCACCACGATCAAATCCCCCATCCCGCACACCACACAAGACTAGAGGTTCCCTGACTGATTGGCTTTTATTACCATAAACAGAAGGCACATCTCACGTTGCTGAGCCAAGACTCGATCTTGTTCTGGGGGAGGGGTAATGGTGTTGCTACCTTTATTAGGAGAATCAAGGGAGAGGAGCCACGGGTGCAATCAGCAAGAAGCGGGCCAGCCATACATGTACAAACAGTATTAACAGTGGTTCCACCACATTCAGGGAGGAGGTACAGGAGCCGGAAGACGAACACCTGGCTTCTTCCCCTTCGCCATTAGACTTCTGAACCATAGACACGACCTCACTTTCTCCTCTTTGCATTTATTTATGTTTTCCTATATGTAATTTATAGCAATATTTGCAGCTGTAACACTGCCACAAAAAAAAACCAGATTTTGTGATATGGTCGTGACAATAAACTCTGATTCAGTTCAGTGTGCAGTACACAAACCTACTGGAGAAATTCAGCAGGTCACGCAGTGTCCATGGGAAGTAGCAGGAAGCCAGGTCTAAGCCAGGTCTAAGCTAGGTCTAAGCAAAACAAGCAGGGATCTAAATAATTAATTGGGGGGGGGAGGGCAGGGGGGGAAAGTCGTTCCACAGTTTGAGGGATGCAATAGTGAAGGCACGATCTTCTCTGAGTTTACGATTTGAGCGCGGAACAGCCAAGTACCCCAAATTAGCCGACCTGAGGGGTCTTGAAGCGGAATAAGGAGTTAGGGGATCAGTGATGTAAGAGCGGGCTAGCTTTACAGGCTGTGGTGGATGTCTGCCAAGCTGCCTGTCTCCCCTCTGGTGAGCCTTGCTGTACTAACATTGGCTGTGAATTATTTCTACTGTAAAGGACACTCCCCTTCGGTATAACTGTATAGGCACCTATTGTCTTTCATTATTGTACCATGAGTTTCTACTAATAAAAGCCATGATTATTGTTTGACCACCTCGTCTTTGTCGATTTCATCAACTGGGCACTTTACAGACAAACAGGAGAACTTTCAAATCAATTCTGAGCCACACTGACAGACCATGGGGGGAGGCCAGGATAAGAGTGATTGGGTCCCTCTTCCTGGCCCGTGTCGGAAGCCTGGCTGTAGCATTCTGAACCAGTTGCAGACAGGATAATGAAGACTGATTAATCTCAGTATATTGAGAGTTAGAATAGTCTAAATGGGAAAATATAAGGATATGGATAACTTTCTAAAGATCTTCAAATGAAAAAGGTATAATTTAATTTCTTCCTCCAAAGCCTGAGGAAAGTCCATCTCCCACCCTCCATCCTCACTACATTCTACAGAGGATGTATCGAGAGCATCCTGTGCAACTGCATCACCACCTTGTTTGGAAGCTGGACCTCCTCAGACCGCAAGACCCTGCGAGGATCATGAGGTCAGAAGAAAAGATCATTGGGGAACCTCTCCCTCACATGGAGGGCATCTACTACACTCGATGCAGGCGGAAAGCAATAAACATTGTGAAAGACTCCACACATCCCACATGTAAACAGTTGTGCTGTCTGGCAAAAGGATCTGTAGCACTCGGGCCCCTACATCCAGAGTGGGAAACAACATTTTCTCCCAAGCCATCAGACTCCTGAACTCCCAGTACAGATGTGCATAGTGTACTGTAACGTGGATTTTCAGGGTATAGATGTACCTTAATATTTTAATGTGTTAACTGTTTTCCTATCTTCTATCTATGTAAATATGCTCCGTGGTCCCGGAGGAATGCTATCTCGTCCTACCATGCGAGCGTGGCATGAACAATAAATAAACTTGTCTTGACTTGACTCTGGATTGAAGGCGTCCACTTAGAACAGAGATGCAGAGGAATTTCTTTAGCCAGAGCTGGTAAATCTATGAAATTTGTCACCACTGGATGGTTGTGGAGGCCAGGTCATTGGGAGTATTTAAGGCAGAGATTGATAGGTTCTTGATCAGCCAGGGCATCAAAGGTTATGGGGAGAAGGCGAGGCAGTGGGACTGAGTGAGAAAATGGTGGGGAAGACTTGATGGGCTGAATGGCCTGGTTCTGCTGCGATAGCTTATGGAGTGATGGTCTTGTGCTGGAAGATCGGTTCAGGTAGCAGTTAGCAGAACTCTATTACAGAGCCATTCAGTTTCAAATCCGAAGCTGTCTGTAAGGGGTTTGTATGTTCTTCCCCGGGAGGGCCTGGGTTTCCTCCAGGTGTTCCGATTTTCTCCATCTTTCAAAACCTGTGGGGGTTCTTGGTCAATTTGGATGTAATTGGGTGGTACATGTTTAAATGGCTGGATCGGCTTCTACCATGTTGTAAATAAATGTACCAGCAATATATTCCACTCATTTCAACAATCCCACCATATTTCATTAAAAGCTTCTCCCAAACCTGTAACCTCGACCAGCTGCAGGGTCAAGGGCAGTAGAGACATGGAAGCCACCTCTACTGCAAGCTCTCCTCTCAGGTAAGGATTTCTCTATCCCAGTAATACATTCCCTCTCTCCGTGGGAGCTCCTTCACCGGTCGGACTTCAGTGGTTGAAAGCAAAAATGGCACCGCTGCCGGAGCTGCCGTAAGAGCAGCATTGCTACTGGTGCGGACAAGGGAGAGCGGAGATACAGTGCTGTTCTGAAGGGTTCATCCGCCCAATCCTAACCCCGATGGTTCTGTACAGGCTTTAAAGGGCCTGTTAGAAGAAACATAAGTGCCTTTATTTAAAATCCTGTGCCCAAGATGGCGGCGCCTGGTCTCAGCAGCAGGCTGTGAGGGATTGCAGATTCCAACAAGCAGCGGACCAGTGCAGGACACCAGAAATGGGGAGAACACACCTTTGCTGAGAAGGAGAGACACAGGAGACAACCCACGGAACAGAGACCATGGCAGCAGACCAGCGAGGTGGGACTCAGCGGCTGAAGGACCCACACAGGCTGTGTGGTGACTTGCCATTGAAGGGTTCACAGCTCAGCGGCTGTAACCAGTACAAACAGGATGAACTTGGGGATTAGGATGCAGGAAAGCAGAGTCAGCACGATTAACATAAGAATCTTCTAGTCTTTGTGACAAGACCATAAGACTAAGATAAGGAGTGGTAAGGAACAATAGAATGTAGGAAGTTGAGGTAGTCTGGATCAGATAAGGGTCTCCTAGCCCTGGACAGAAGTACCAAGTCCTACATATCTAATTAGCTAACCTTACACAGATTTATACATATTAAATTAGCCAGCCCTAGATAGGATAATTCAACTCCGCATACCAAGAGACTGTAGCCCCGAGAATCAGGAAGGTCCGAATAAGGACAATAACATGAAGGGATACCGACAGGATACCCCCGGTCCTCCAAGTGTACTGAAATTGCACGTAGGCAGGCAGGATTGCCTAATGCCAAACCCATCCAGCAGGAGGCAGAAGAATGTAAGGGGGAGGGTATTCCTATACTGAAATCAACTGTATAAAAGTTGGGTGAGCCCCAGTATGTGTGTGTATTCCCAGGGTAAGGGGAAGCACCCAACTTTGCATTGTTGCTGTAATAAATGTTCTTTGTTCTCAATTTTTGTCTCGAGCAATTTCTTTAAAGGTACTTCTATTTCTAACAGGAACCTGGATTTAAGTTGGCGCTGAGGGCAAGAAAGGTGTAGGGAAGGCCTCAGGCACTGAAGGCTTCCTGATAATATAGGAGGTTTGGGTCTACTCTGCGGCTGCAGAGGCCGTGGGAGTGCAGGAGCCAAATCCACCGACAACAGTATCTCTGAGGGGGCTCTCTTTTGCTTCTCATTTTCTTATTGTTAGGGGCTCTGGGCAACGTTCATGGTGGCTCTTTGTTTCCCTTACACCAAACAAACTTTGAAGTATACCATGTCTGTTACATTTTTTAATGCATGATAACGTAACAATAAACCTGTAAACTTCACCTTCACCTTCTCGAGGAGCATGTGGAGTGGGCTAATATCTGGCCCAGTACTGTCAGGAGTTTGTTTGCATGTTCTCCACATGTCTGCATATTTTCTCCAAGTGGACTGGGGTTTGCAGGCTGATTGGGGTATTTGGACGGCTCAGGGTTGTGGGCCAAAAGGGCCTGCAACTGTGCTCCAGGTCTTCATTTGAAAAAAAAAAAAAACTTTTGACCTGTCAGTTGCAGCCAGATAAAATACAAAATGATTGGTTCCAATGCCCAGGGCACTTTGTGTCTATACACAGTGATTTAAGTACAAAGGCTTATATGTTTTCTCTCAAATAATTTTGAAGATAAAAACTGCAAATGATCATTTCCTTTGAGAAAGGCAAATGGATGCAATTTAATTGAAACAAAATGAAACAGAATATTTCAATAATATTGTGAATGGTGCGCTGAAGGTTGTCGTAGGTTTACATAGTATATGGACGGGTTCCAGACTTGGGCAAAAAAGTGATAGATGAGATTCAATTTGATGAAGTCTGAGGTGATGAGTTTTGGGAGGCTGAGTACATGGTTAAAGGTAGGATACTGAACAGTGTGGAAGTTTAAATCCATAGATCCCTCAAGGTTACTGTGCAGGTTGATAGGATGGTTAAGAAGGCCAATGGTTCACTGGACTTCATTAGTCAGGTGATTGAATTCTATAAATCTCTGGTGAGACCACATTTGGAATATTGTGTTCACTTCAGGTCACCTCATTACTGGAAGGATGTGCAAAGGGTGAAAAGGAAATTTACCAGGATATTGGTTGGATTGTAAAATACAACTTATGAGGTTAAGTTAGCTGAGATAGGACTTTTCACTTTTGACTGAGGAAGGATGAGAGGTGACTTAATAGAGGCCTAAAAGATTCTGAGATGCAAACGGCGAAAACAGCCAGCACCCTTTTCCCAGGGCGGGAGTAGCAAATGCCAGAGACATCAGTATGAAGTGAAGGAAGGAAAATTTACACTGATTTTGTGGGTGCCTGGGATGACGGTGGAGGTTGGAACAATAGGGGCATTTAAAAGAATCTTAGAAAGGCACACAGATACAACAAAAGTTGAGGGTTATTGTTAAGCCTCAAAACAGGAATAACAGAAGACGCAATTCAAATGGGGTTAAATTTTAATTCTATATTTATTAATGACTTTTAACAATATAATGTCTTAACCCAATTAACCCCACTAAAAGTATACAGATATCATATATTTATAAACAGTGTGTATGTAAAAATAACCCAGACCATTACAATCTGTACCCAATATTCAAAAAGAGAAAAATTCCCAAAAAACCCAGGTCAGTCAGTCCACAGTCCACAGAATTCAATCCCAAGACTCAATGTCCAAATTCAGTTCCCCAACTGAATGACAAAAGGTCGTCGTATTGAACGCTGGGGAGAAAAATGACTGATATTGAGTTGCTGTAAGCTTACATATCCTTTTTGTCAAGCCCTCCTTAGATGACTTCCCTCAGTTCTCAAATTGACTTAAGAGGCATGTCCCTTTCACACAGCTCTCCATTTGTTCTCTGCCACTCCACCTGCAGTTCTGCTGCTCCAACTGGTGCTCAAACTGCCGGCCCAACTGTCATTCGAAATGTTCCATTCTTCCTCTGACTGTACACAGAGTTCCCAGCAGAATTCCATCTTTTTTGATGACAGTCCACAGTCTAACAGGTCAGTCCCGGGGAGGTGACATGGTGGTGTAGGGAATGCAGCGCTCCCTTACGACTCCTGGGGATTTTAATTTAAAGAGTGTTAATGAAGTTTGTATTTATTAAAGTTAATTTAAAGTCTTTTTAAACTACTAATAACTTTAACTACAATGTCGCCGATAAAAGAAAAAAACACTGAAAACATGAACTGAAGAGAGAAAAAGAATCTGGGCCTACCTCTTCAGCCGTCAGAGTTCTTCCTCGACCCGCTTGAGACAGCGCTGGAAAGATGGCACCGTCCCAAAAACTTCTTCACACTGCGCATGTACGCTGCAGATGAAAAAATTAAAGGGAAAAAAAATCTTCACCCCTCTTATAGTGCCAGTCCAGTGGTGCAGGTCTGCAAGAAGAAGAAGAACAAGAAGACTTGTGCGGTATGGAAGAGAATTATAGTGAAAATCCAAAATGTAATTACAGATCCAGCAGGAATGAATCTTATTGTAAATTGTCAACTATTTTCTGAAGAATGGACTCTATTAAATATTTATGCACAGAATTTGGATAATCATAAATTCATTCAGGATACTTCTTAAAAAGATTTAGTGAATGTACGTGAAATGTTTTAGTGGGTGGTGATTTAAATTTTTGTTTAGAATCTATATTAGATAAGCCTTCAAGACATACAGTGAAATTAAAAGCAACTAAAACATTGTTACCTTTAATGAAAGATTTTAATTTTATTGAAATATGGAAACGAATGCACCCTAAGGATAGGATTATTCTTTTTATTCTAGCAGGTTTGATACGTACTCGAGAATTGATTTTTTTCTTACTCTCTGCTCAAAATCAATCAAGAGTGATTGCTCTAATTTATATCTAGATTATTATCTGACCATTCTCCTCTTTTAATTGAGTTGGAATCTGTCGAAAAACAAAAGAGAGTTTATAGATGAAGATTGAATTTTTTATTATTGAAAAGACCAGAGTTTGGTTATTTATAAGACAACATATTCAATTGTTTTGTGAAACTAATTTAAATTCAATAGATAATACGTTTGTCATTTGGGATACGTTGAAAGCCTATTTACGAGATCAAATTATGTTATTCTTCAAAACTTCAAAAAGAATATTTGGAAAGGGAGATAACTTTATTACAACGGATGACGTGAGTTAATTTTCCTTTAAATGCTGACTTGTTTCATTAGGAAATTTTGAAAGTGTAACACCTAAATTATTGTTGTCAGATTCCCAATTAATATTTGTTAAGTTGGTCTTATAATAGCAAGGAAATGTGTCACTGCAACATGGAAATCTGATGTTTCATTAACATTAGACAGATGGCACGCTGATATTCAAAGTTGTATTCCATTAGAAAAAAATTACGTATAATTTAAGGGATAAATATTTTTTTATTTTTGCAAATTTGGGGACCATATGCACCCTAAGGATAGGATTATTCTTTAAAAATCTCTTGAGCACCGGGCAAAGCTCATGGCAGCTTTTGATCAAGATATACTTATTTTATGATGTTTTTGAGGTCTTTGAATGTCAACTGATGGAATTGGACTTAATTATTTGTAATGAATAACTTGTATATTAATTTTGGGATCAGATTAGTTTGGGGGAGGGTAGGTTACTGGGGTTTTTTGTAGTTTGTTGTTTTTTCAGTTTTTAGATTTTAGTATTTTAGTTTTTATAAGTAGATTTTCAACATATATTTTTTTAATATTCTATTATGTAACTATGTTATAATGTTCTTAATATTTGACATTATATATGTTGAATAAATAAAATATTTAAAAAAATCAAAGGTCAGTCCATGGTCCATAACAGTTATGAATTAGGGAGGTTTTTTTTGGTAGGTACATATAGGTTGGCTCAACATTGTTGTCTGAAGAACGTGTATTGTGTGGTAATGATCTCTGTTGTATGTTTAGTTTTAACTTGCAAAAAGGATGAGTGAGAAATTAATAAAACAAAGGAAAGGTATTTGAGAGGGTGAGACAAGGGTTGCAGTGGGGATAAGATGTCGATAAATCTATTCGATTAAATTTGTTAATTAGAACATTTTACAAAAACAAAGGAATATGCGATAGCAGTGAAATATGTTGGAAAGGTCCATGAGATCAAGCACGTGGAGAGAAAAAAAAGTGTAAATATAGGTGCAAGGGAGATTGTTATATTAGCTCTATGCCAGAAAACTTTCAGTCCCTTTCCTGTTTTGTGTTTCATTGTTAGGATGGTGTTGGAATGGTTAGGTCTGTGCCCAAGATGGCATCATCTATGCTGGACAGTGTGCCACGAGGAGTTGCAGACTCCAGGGGCACGGCAGACCAGCACAGGACACCAGAAATGGGGTGAACCCCCACCTCTCCCTCACCGTTGAGAAGGAGCAACATGGGAGAGGACCCTACAGGACAGTGGCCACGGGAGTGGCCAGAGAGGGGCTCAGCATCTGAAGGCACCACATAGGCTGCTGGAGACTGGCTCATGGGAAATAGGTATTGGAATTGAGATTCAAGAGGACAAGAAGAGCTCCTGAAGGGCCTTGGGCATTGAAGGCTTCCTGATCATCTTGGAGGTTTGGATCTGGAGCTCGGGTTGTCGATAGTACAGCTGCAGAGACTATGGGAGCGTTGGAGGTGAATCCACGGTGGAACTTGCTTTTGCCTCCCATTCTCCTATTGTTAGGGGCACCGGGCAAAGCTCATGGCAGCTTTTGTTTGCCTTATGGCAGAAAAAACTTGAACTATATTATGAATGTGACATTTTATGTGTTATGTGAGGTGGCTCGAGTTTTCACAGGGAAGGGGGTGTATAAGATTGGTGGGAGCAGAAAGGAATGTGGAGCTCTTGTTAGCTGATCTTGTTAAGTGACAGGGAAGATTTGAGGGTCTTACTCCTGCACCCAGACTAGAGGAGTCTAAAACTGGAGGGTATAGATTGAAAGGGAAAGATTTAAAGGGGACCTGAGGGCCAACTTCTTCACATAGAGAGTAGTGGGTGTGTAGAACAAGCTGCCAGAGGAAGCGGTATGATGGCAACATGTAAAAGACATTTAGATGGTTAAGAAAGGTTTGGGGAGAGACAAGCCAAACACAGACATATGGGACTTGCTCAGTTAGTCAATGAGACCAACATAAATGAGTGGGGTCAGAGTCTTTTTCTGTAGTGTAAAACTCCAGATAGTTGCACAGCAGATCAGGAAGTACATCACAATAATGGATGTATAGGGATATATGTGAATGTATATGGATAGAAGTTAGGAGTCACATTGATGGAGTTATAGTCTTTAAAATTCATATGAACAACCTGGTAAGTCACCCTTCTGCCCACGAGCTCATGCTGTCCAAATATACCAATTAAGCTACAATGCCCATATGATTTTGGAGGGTAGGAGGAAACAGGAGCACCCAGAGGAAACCCATGCAGACACAGGGAGAATGTGCAAACTCCTTAGAACAGCACTGGATTCGAACCCAGGTGGCTGTAAGAGCATTGTATTAACCACACTATGCCACCCCCAGTAGAGATTATGAGAACAAAATATGGAGGCAAATCACAAGGGGAGCAAAAGGAGTCGATTCGATGGAGTCTACATGGTTATGTGTAGGGGAAATCTTGTCCCACAAGCCTGGTGGAATTTGTTTCAACTGGTAAGAAAATTAATGTAGATGGGACAATGCACATGATTTACAAGAACCTAAGCTAGGATTCTGGCAATAGTTGGTCTGGCAATATTTTGGTATTCTGGTCTGGATGTGGAAGAATGATTTCTATCTCACTTATATTTTAATTCTTTTGACTTATATCTCAATGCTAAAGCTTTTGCTTTTAACATTTAGAGACAGACAAGATGGCTGACGAACCTTTAGTGTGTCGTAAGATGGCTGAATACAGTTAGACAGCTGCAGATATAAACTTGCAGACATGCTGCGAGAATAGGCACCTACTGTACAGACTGCAAGGACAGATTAGAATATGGCTTGCATAGAAACAATTAGAGATAAATGTAGCATAAATATCATTCATTTGATATTTTTGGACGCAATGGCAGAATATAATATATTACATTCTGCTTGTGAAAGATAAACACCAAACAGCCAGGCATCAGGGCGGAGAAACATTTTTTTTTAATATAGAATGATGTAATATAATGAGTGAGGGTCATTTTTCCCTTACTCAATTGAAATTGTATAAATATAGAAGTATGCATCTGTATTTTTGAGGTGAGAGCGGAGACTTCAGAAAGATGTCTGCTTGAGAAATCTCCTGACAAGTTGTCCTCACTTCCTGGATACGAGTTCCTCATTTAGAATAAAAATCTGTATCCTTTCAAGAGATATTTTTTGCTGTGTGTTCTTTTGCAGTCTGATTTCATTTCAGAGCTGTGGGCTGATTCCATACAGATGTTTTGGGCACATGACAATGTCCTGCTATCCTGCATGCCAGAGGTTTAGGGCAGTGATTCTCAACCTTTTTCTTTCCACTCACATCCCACCTTAAGCAATCCCTTACTAATCACAGAGTGCTGATGGCAGAGGGATGACTTAAAGTGGGATGTGATTGGAAAGTAAAAGGTTGCAAACCATTGCCATAGGTACTCTGTGGTTGGTAAGAGGTCACTTCAAGGTGATATCTGAATAAAAAGAAAAAAGGTTGAGAACCACTAGCATATATGATTCAAGAGTTAAAGAGCTACAGAGTGTTGAAACAGAACTCTGGCCACTTGCCCAATTAATTCAGATTCTGCTGCAATCATTGCTACAATACCAAACACTACAGTGCTACTGTGACAGAGTATATAGAAATGTTTTTGGGAGATAAATTGGGAATGGTTTGTTAGAGTAGGTCACCTACAAACACTTTAAAATGATCTTATTTTAAATACTGGAGCTCCTTGGAGATTTTGCAAGAGCTTTGAAGAGTGCTTAAGGGACTTCAGTAATGGATTGTTGTTTACAAAAGGCTACAGATAAAAGAGCATGTCGGAGCCACTGCTATCTGAAAGAGAGCTTGCTGTTCTAAGAGATTCATGTGGTTTTTGAAGCAGAGAGAGTAAAATGGGCTTTCTCTCAGAGAGAGAGAGACAGAGATCACTTGTACAGTGTTACAGCCAGTAGACAGCAGCTGGGACTGGAACAGTACACGCTCGCAAGCTTGTAGAATGCCCCATTTTGGAAGATGGCCTGGTCAAAGCCCTTGTGGTTCATGCAAGAGGAGAAGACTGGTTTTCTAATGTTTCACTTGGAATAAGTGAAACAAAAAGGCAATCTGTGATGACCTGAAAGAAAGAGGTTATCATCTGGAGAACCCTGCGGGGGCAAGTTTTGTCAGCAAGACAATGAAGTGGCTGATTAGAAAGGAACCACAAATCTCTCCCTGAAAACCAACAAGAACCTTCCTGAATGGTAACCATTTACCTTTCAAGCACCAAAGCCTGGTGAACTTCATAAATGTTCAATTCTGTGCACCATATAAGAATTGTCTTCAACCAGTGAACTTGGAAGAATGCAAAGTGAGATTGGACTGTGAACCAAAGAACTTTTCTGAACTTACACACACATTACACACATGTGCTCTTAGAATTAGAAGGGGGTTAAGTCAATAGAGATAAGTTGAAGTTTGATTCAAAGATAATTAAAAGCAACTTTGGTTTAAGTAACCATTTGTCATGGTGAATATCTATTGCTGCTGGGTTTTGGGGACCTCTGGACTCATAACAGTTATCTGCAAATTTGCTAAGTTTTCACCTCAATCATTGATGTGAATGAACAACAGCAACGGGGCCAACACAGGACCCTATGACACACCACTGGTCACAGGCCTCCAGTCTGAGAAAATTCCTTTCACCCTAATCCTCTGCTCTTTTTTTACCATGAAGCCATCTTTCTATCCAATCTGATATCCCACCTTGGATCCATACCATCTAACCTTCCAGAGAAGCCGACTGTGCTATGTTAGTAAACTGGATCTAAAATTGGTCAAAGGGTGCATATCTGATGGGAAATCCGTAATCAGTGGTGTTCTGCAGGGATTGTTCCAGGACATATGTATATCAATAACTTAGATGAGAATTTCAGTGGACTGATTGGTAAGCTTTTAAATGACAAAAAAATTGGTGGAATAGCAGAGAGAAAGAAGGTCTAAGATCTGTTTGAAGGGTGTCTAAGGGTGAAATGGAAAGGTTTAGGGCAAACGTGAGGTGGAACTACACAGAGATTGGTGGGAGTGTGGAATGAACTGCCAGCTGAAGTGGGAAATGTGGGCTCAGTTCTAACATTTAAGAAGAATTTTGACCAGTACATGGATGGGAGAGGTATGGAAGGCTATGGACTGGCTACAGGTCAGTGGGATGAAGCAAATAATGGCTCGGCAGTGTGATAGAACAGATTCTATCCCCAATGTGTATGTATAGATTGTAGTGTAGGATGACTGTGATTGGCTGAGAGTGTAGCCACACCAACTGCAGGTCTTAGAGGATTGCTCCTAGCCAGATCAGGTCATCCTGGACTGGTCGACCTCCATGTGATACGCTCCAGTCTTCTAGTTAATAAAAGCCTTGGTTTGGATCAACAAGCCTTTGATTCTTTCGACATGCACTACAATTTTATTAACTAGAAAGTTTTAAAGGGATGGAGCGTATACTACGGCTGGGATCCCTCAACATCGACCCACAGTCGGCTACAGCCTCAATTGACTTTAAGCACTGGTGAGGTACTTTGAAACATACTTACAGCTCTCTGACCCTGCAGTGATAGAGGTCAGCCATCGACTACTAATATTGATGACTATGGTGTCCTCGAGAGTCTACCAGAGCATCCAGGACGTGACCACTTACGCCACAGCCTTGAAGGTGCTGAAAGGGCTCTACGAGCGACCGGTGAACAAGGTCTACACTCAGTACAAACTAGCGACAAGGAGGCAACAGCCGGTGAGTCCTGTAGAGCTTATATTCAACACTAAGGGCACTGGGCAGGGACTGTGCCTGCACAGACAGAACTGCTGCAGAGACAACAGATGATCTCATTCGGGATGCCTACGTAGCCGGGTTCCGATCGAATGAGGTGAGGCAGTGCTTGCTAGAGCACGGGGGAGAAAACCCTAGAGGACGTGATCCGAATCGCAGAGACAATGAAGGATGTGGTCTTAAGTATGGACGTGTACTCTCAGGGCTGGACCCCACACTCTGATGTGAGTAGGATGCCCTCCCTCAACCCTACTACCCCCCGGAACACTGACGGCCTATCGGCTGCTACTACACTGCCCGATATGACCCCGAAGTGCTATTTCTGTGGGAGGGCCAAGCACAGCAGGTCCCAGTGTCCGGCGAGAAAAGCCATGTGCCAGAAGTGCCTTAAAAATGGTCACTTTGCTGTAGTCTCTCACTCCAAAATGGCCACCATCAAACATAGTGCCTAGTGTGATGCCCAACTGCCACCCTCCCATTCAAACATTTCTTCCTCAGAGCTCTCATCCAATGAGAGTGAGGTCTCCACCGCACAACAGTGCCTGACGTCATGGGGCAGACACCGAGCGTGAAAGGTACAACCCACCCTCGCCGCAATGACATTGGCCAGCTTCACCCTCCCTCATGAAGCAACATCCAACCAGGCCCCAGCCCTGACTTCAACGGCTGCCGCCGCTGCCGACCAGAGACCCGACGCCACCATCACTGCTGAGCCCATCGCTGCCATCAGCGCTGAGCCCGCCACTAAAGCTGCCGACCAGGGACCTGCTGCCGCTGCTGACCAACGACACGCCACACCCGCCGCCGCTACCGACGCTGCCGACCGGGGTCCTGCCACCACGCAAGTACCCAGTACACTCCACCGTGACTGCCGATGACCACCCGACTGACCAACCCACCACCGAGAGCAAGCAGCAACCCCCAGCAGTTACGTTACCGTTGGCTGGCCGACACCCCCAGCAGGTTGCAGGCAGCAGCACCAACTCCTCGGCATTGACTGCTCTGGCCTGACTGTTTCTGTGACATCACCACGTAGGATTCCACTGTCCCCATTACAAGTCACTGCATCAGTAGCCCTAGACCAGGACTTCCCCCAGCCCCTCACAAAAACAATGAAACTGATTAAAGTGCATGGACACCGTACCAATTGCTTATTTGACTCGGGGTCAACTGACAGTTTTATCCGCCCAGACCTGGCCCACCGTTGAGGACTGGCTATTCTCCCCACTGCCCAGAGGGTTTCATTGGTGACCAGATCGTTCTCGACTGGGGTAAAGGGGTACTGCGTGGCGACCCTGAAAGTCCAGGGCATCACGTTCACAGACTTCAAACTATTAGTCCTTCCCCAATTGTGCGCCCCTGCATTGCTGGGATTGGATTTTCAGTGCCAGTTCCAAACCGTTTCCCTGCACTTTGGGGGGGCCTCACGCTCCGCTCTCTGTCTGTAACCACTCCACCCTGGAAGCCACCTGCCAGTGGCAGCCTGAGCCACCCACCCCCACGCCCCGGGGCCTCACCTTGCAGCCTCTACACCCTCTGAGTTACTCCGCCAGCGCTCTTCGCAAACCTCACTCCTAGGTGGAAGCCTGTGGCCACCAAAAGCTGGCAATATAGTTATGAAGACAGGAAATTTATCACAAGTGAGGTGCACAGACTGCTGGACGAGGGCATTATCGAACCTAGCTCAAGTCCCTGGAGGGCCCAGGTGGTGGTTGTTAAAAATGGGGAGAAGATGCAGATGGTGGTTGACTACAGCCAGACAATCAACCAATTCACGCTTCTGGATGTGTACCCCCTCCCACAGATCATGGATGTGGTGCCTCAGATCGCCCAATACCGCGTGTTCTCCACCATTGACTTATGTTCGGCCTATACCAGCTCCCGATCCGCCGAGAAGACCAAACTTTCACGGCCTTCAAAGCAATGGGCGGCTGTATCAATTCCTCAGGGTACCCTTGGGGTCACAAATGGCGTCGTGGTCTTCCAGCGGGAAATGGACCAGAACGGGCTGACTGTTACTTTCCCATATCTGGACAATGTCACCATCTACGGCCATGACACGGAGGATAATGATGCCAACCTTGAGAAATTTTTTCAGACTGCAACTCGGCTGCATTTGACTACAATTTCGACAAGTGTGTTTTCTGGACCACTCGGCTTGCAATTCTAGGTCGTGTGGTGGAGATCGGGGTGGTCATGCCTGATTTGCATGTGTCCCCTCATGGACTTGCCCTCCCCCCACCCCCCCCCCCCCACACCCAGAAGGCACTCAAACGCTGTCTGGGTTTTTTCTCTTAATACGCCCAATTGGTTCCACACAATGCAAACAAGGCCCGGCCACTCATCAAGACCACCTCCTTCCCTCTGTCAACCGAAGCCAGAGCGGCCTTCAACCGCATCAAATCGGAAATCACTGCTGCAACGCTGCACACCATCAACGAGTCCATCCCGTTCCAAGTTGAGAGCGATGCGTCCGACTTTGCACTGGCTGCCACTTTGAACCAGGCTGGCTGGCCGGTAGCCTTCTTCTCAGAACCCTCCAGGGTCCTGAGAGCCAACACTCCTCTGTCGAGAAGGAGGCCTAGGCCATTGTTGAACCAGTACGTCATTAGAGACACGACCTCATTGGCAGGCGCTTTACACTGCTGACCGACCGATGCGTGGTCTCCTTCATGTTTAGCAATACCCAGGAAGGTAAGATCAAGAATGACAAAATCGCCAGGTGGAGAATCGAACTCTCCACCTATAATTATGACATACTGAATCAGCCAGGTAAACTCAATGACCCACCAGATGCTCTCTCCAGGGGGATGCCCCAACATGCAACTGGACAGGCTGCAGAGACTCCACAAGGAGCTCTGTCATCCAGGGATCACTAGGTTTGTGCACTTTGTCAAAGCTCGCAACCTGTCCTACTGGGTCGAAAAGATTCGCTCCATACCCGAGCCTGCCCGGTGTGTGCTGAGTGCAAGCCCTACTTCTTCCATCTGGAGAACACCCACGTCATCAAAGCCACCCGCCCCTTTGAGCGTCTCAGTGTGGACTTCAAGGGGCCCCTGCCCTCGACCAACCATAATACCTACATCCTTACGGCCATCGACGAGTACTCCCGCTTCCCGTTCGCTGTGCCCTGCTCGGACATGACCGCTTCCTCAGTCATAAAGGCCCTGCACAGCATCTTCGCCATCTTTGGGTACCCCAGTGACATCCACAGTGACAGGGGGTCCTCGTTTATGAGCACAGAGGTCTGGCAGTACCTTCTGGAGTGTGGTATTGCTTCAAGCAGGACCACCAGCTATAACCCACGAGGTAATGGGCAGGTCAAAAAAGAGAATGCCACCATCTGGAAAGCGGATATGCTTGCCCTCCAGTCCAAAGGTCTCCCCTCCTCTTGCTGACAGGACGTGCTCACTAGTGCCCTACACTCCATCCGCTCCCTCCTATGCACCGTGACCAATACCACCCCCCATGAAAGGATGTTCTCTTTCCTGAGGAAATCCGAATCGGAAATGACCATACCAGCATGACTCATGGTTCCCGGGCCGGTCCTCCTGCAACGCCACATCCAGTACTCAAAGAACGACCCCTTGGTTGACCAAGTGACTCTGCTCCATGCGAACCCGTATTATGCCTACATGCATAAGGGACCTACCCCAAGCCGAATCAGGCCTAGCAGTGCTTCCAACCCAACCTCCCCCAAATCCTTTTCCCCAGGTCACGTGCTTGAACAGAGGGACCAGCACCACCCCACCAGCTCAGGCCAGACTGTCGACAACACTGTTGGGGAATTGAGCGAAGCAGTGGCCGCACCCGACGAGCCTGCCGGCGACATGACTCCAGCAACCCCAATCCCGGCACCACGGCAGTCACACTGGATGTTCAGGCCACCTGACCGGTACAGCCCATAACCTCCACCGGGTCCTTTCTTTCTCTTTTTTTTTACAGCCCTCCATCCACCCCGGGGTCAGTTCTCAAAGAAGGGGTGAATGTGATAGTACAGATTCTATCACTAATGTGTATCTGTAGAGATGGTCGTGTAGGATGACTGTGATTGGTTGAGAGTGTAGCACCACCTACTGGCAGGTCTTAAAGGATTGCTCCTAGCCAGACCAGGTCATTCTGCACTGGTCAACCTACATATGATACGCTCCAGTCTTCTAGTTAATAAAAGCCTTGGTTTGGATCAATAAGCCTTTGATTCTTTCGACGCACTCTACAGGCACAGACTAGAAAGGCCAAAGGGTTCTGTTTCTGAGATGTAATGTTCTATGGTTTATGGAAAGATGGGTGGAGAGGTGAAGGATGGAATTTAGTCTGGATAGGAAAAGGGTCTGTTTCTCTGTTTTAATTTTAGTGGTATAGCTTGGTAGAAAGGCCCTTCTGGCATGCCTCTAAATTACATCCAATTAAAATTCAACTCCTGTGCATTTTTGGAGGGTAGGACGAAACCAGAGAACCTGGGGAAAACTGCACAAGTCACGGGGAGAACATAAAAATTCCTCAGAGACAGCGCTGGATTCGAACTTAGGTCACTGGCACAGTAACAGAACTGCAGAGTTACATCATTGTGTTTGGAAAAAGCATTATACAGCTCTATAAAGCTTTAATTAATAAAGTGTTTGACACCCAATACCATCACATCTTAAATAAAATCTTTACTCCTGTATCATCTATCCAACACATGAGAGACATGCAGGAAAAGAAAGGCTTAGATTTCTGCACAGATCAGTGGGAAGTTTCTCTTTATGAACAGACAGGCAATAGATAGATAATTAACACTGTTGACAATTTCACACTTTCAAGTCTGAATTTCCTGACAACAGTGGCAGAAATCCAGAGTAAGTTCCAGTTTATTTTTAATTCTCTAAGTACATAATCCAGATGCAATAAAGACTTTACTTGCTACATACAAGTACATAAAATGGCAATTCGGTATGTCACCGAAGGCTCTCCAAAACATCTACAGGTGTATAACGGAGAGCTTTTTGCTGGATGGTATGGAGGTACCAACACTCAGGGCATGAAAATGAGAAACAACCAGAGGGTTGTTAACTCGGCATGCGGCTTCACAGGCCCCAGACTTCACTCCATCGAGGACTTCTACAAGAGGCAACGTCTTAAGAAAGCAGCCTCTGTCCTCAAAGACCCCCATCACCCAGATCATACCCTCTTCACTCTGTTACCATCAAGAAAAAGGTGCAGGAACCTGAAGACGAGCACTCAGTGGCACAAGGACAGCTGCCATCAGATTCCTGAATGAACAATGAACGACAGACACTGCCTCACCTTGACTTTTTCTTGCCATTTTTTTTAAGGTGGTTTATATAAATGACCACAGAGCCCACCTCACTGACAAAAGACAAAGGAGGAAAAACCCAACACCCAACCTCAACCAACCAATTTTCCCTTGCAACCGCTGCAACCCTGTCTGCCTGTCCCGCATCGGACTTGTCAGTCACCAACGAACCTGCAGCTGACGTGGACATTTACCCCTCCATAAATCTTCGTCCGCGAAGCCAAGCCAAAGAAAAGAAAGAAGACTGTGATGCTACAGCAAAACAATAAATTTCATGACACATTCTGAAACTGATTCTAAAGGTTACCCTAGGGTTCACGATTAGTATAACAGTGAAACGCTACTGCAGCGCCAGCAGCCCGAGTTTGAACCCACCGCTTTCTGTGTGGTGTTTGCATGCTCTCCCCGTGTATCCTCCGGGTGCTGCGAGGTTAGTTGGGTGTAATTGGGTGGGATGTTGGGCCAGAAGACCTGTAGAAATGTAGAAGGTTGTGTTCATAGGATAAATGTAGGAAGTTGTGTTTATAAGATAGCTACAAAAATTGTTTATAAGAAAACCAACAAGTTTTACTCAGTCAGAAGCTTCCAGAGAACATGTCATAGGTTTAAAGCTAACAAACCTCCCAGACAGGAATCATAGAAATATAGAAGCACAGAAAATAAGTGCAGGAGTAGGCCATTTGGCCCTTCAAGCCTACACTGCTACTCATTTTGATCATGACTGATCATCTACTTCAGTACCCAATACCTGCCTTCTCCCCATACCCCCTGGTCCCCTGAGCCACAAGTCCCAAATCCAACTCACTCTTAAATATAGATAAAGAGCTGGCTTCAACTACTTCCTGTGGCAAAAATTCCACAGATTCGCCACTCTCTGAGAGAATTTTTTTCTCAACTCAGTCCTAAAAGACTTCTCCCTTATCCTTAAACTGAGACCCCCTGGTTCTGGTTTTCCCAAACATCGGGAACAACCTTCCTGCATCAAGACTGTCCAATCCCTTAAGATTTTTATATGTGTGATGCACTGTGGTGACAGTAAGTAAACACAAGATTCAAAGAATGGACAACAGGCTTTATTCCACTTAAAGTCCCTGCTGCAGTTAGCGGAGGCTCCGTGTGACTGACCTCGAGGGGCCGGATGTGGCTTATATCCCAGCAGATGATTGGCAGCCGACTGGGTGGAGCTTGGTCCATTCAGGTCGGCTGATTGACAGCCGGCGAGGTGTGGTCTGTCCTCCGGTGCTCTTCCTGCAGGTACACAAGGTCTCCCCCTGCAGTCAGCTAGTGGTGTATCACCACATTCACCCCCTTCTTTAAAATTGGGGGGGTGAGGTTACATCCAATGTTCCACAAGGCGCTAAAATGTGTACATATTTACAAATTTAAATAGTCTGACGGCCGTTGGAGTCTCTGTGACCATGGCAGGGTTTGCGAGGGTAAGCGGGGGATAGTCAAGGGGGCTGGGGAGGGGACCGGAGTGGCTGGCATGATGCAGTGCGGTGGGGTTGCTGGGGTGGCCGGAGTTGGAGCATGTGTGAGGCATTGGATGGGTGGGGGGGGTGGGGTCATCCCCCATGGTTTGAGTGTATCCGGGGTGCCCGGAGTTGGGAAGGCACGGCAGGCCAATGTGGTCCTGGGTGCCTCACAGCTGTCCAGGGCAGGGTAGGGTGCATTGTGCCAGCATGGTCCTGGGGTTATGGAAGCTGTGGTGCTGCAGTGGGTGCTCCTGCTGGTGCCAGAACCCTGGTTGAGATGACGTCATCCATGCTCCTGGGATAACTAATGTAGGTGTAATTGTGTTGGCAAATAGGAGGAACACCTACTCAACCAGGAGGTCAGCCTTGTGGGCCCACACATGTCTACCCAACAGGATGGGGAGTTGGGTGATAGGCTGACTTCAGGTCAATAGTGGAGAAGACCCTGTAGTGGGCTGTCTCATTGACCATATCCTCAGTAAGGGGTAGGTGGCCAGCTGGGGGTATTGGTTGATGCTCTAGCTGTAATCTATGGCCATCCTCAGCTTACTGCCCCCTTTGATCATCAGGACTTGCACTCTCCATGGGCTGTTGCTGGGTTCTACGACACCTTCTACCAGAAGCCGCTGAACTTCTGCCCTCATAAAATCTCTATCAGCTGCACAATTGCACTTATTTCTGGTGCTATCAGCTCGCAATCAGGCGTGAGGTGTGCAAAGACGGTGGGGGGGGGGGGGGGGCATTGCACAGCATGGAGAGGTCGCAGGTTGGCCGGGGCTGGTTGGACGGTGCACTGTGGAGCGTGAGTGGGGATAGGCCCCCCCCCCTGAAAGTGAGGGTGATGCTCTGCAGGTGGCATTGAAAGTCTAAGGCCAGGAGGACTGGGGCGCATAGTTTGGGGGGTGACCAGGAGCCTGAACCCGGTGTATGTCTCACCCCCTCCCCCCACAGTCAGATCAGCAGAGCAGTGCTCGAGGGTGTTAATAGTTTGGTCCTGGGCAGCGAAGACGATAGAGATGGTGGTTGGGTGGATTTTGAGCTTCAGAGAATGGGCCACGTTCAGGTGAATGAAACTCTCAGTGGTGCCACTGCCGAGTAAGTTACCTGCCAATAATCTCGACATCCATTATGGAGTGCCCGAGTCCGTGAGGGATGTCTCTGGACAGTGCAGTGGCCGCTAGGACCATCTCGAGGTCTGGGTCACAGTTCCCAGACGGTGGAGGTGAGTTACAGCCGGTGTCATCCTCTGCAGGCATGGGGTGCATTGGGAGAGGTGAGTGTTGGCCGGTGGGATTCTCCGTAGACAAGGGGTGCTGTGGGTGGCGATCAGGAGTATCTGCAGGCGTGGGATGTGTCGGAAGGGCAGCCTGGTCAGCGCCCATGTTGATCTCGTCATCATTGTCGGTTCTGGTGAGGTCGGCACTGTCGCAGTGTAGGCCTGGGAGTCTCCGAGTGGCTGTGGAGTCTGCGCCCACCCAGCCTAAGATGGCTGTGGGGCATGGCTGGCCTTCTGCTTCAGCTGCGCTGGTTGTGCCGGAGGAAGTGACATCGTCACGGGCAGCGGATGTGACATCACGGAAATGGCGTCATTGTAGTCTGCAGATGCGGTGTCTTACCTGGGTGGTGCTCGCATGGCCTTGGGCTGGTCTGGATGTATGGTGAGCACATGGCGATAGTTGCTGGCAAGGCCAGAAGTAGGGCTGCTGAGGCTGGGAAGGCCGGAAGTCACTGCGGGGCAATGGCATCATCTGCAATCGCAAGTGTCCGGGACCTGGAGGGAGGGGTGTTGGTCATAGAGGGCTGCTGGGCTGGTGGCAGGCATACCTTAGCGTGGTGACTTTTCTTGCTGCATTTCGAGCAGAATTAGCTCCTGGCTGGGCAGTTTCATCGCGACTACCGATCCGACCCACATTGAGACCCACAGTACTTACAAGGGCGTGGGGTGCCCAATGCTGCGATGCTGTTGTCCATCAGCTGGTTTTGGGCCACAGCTGCAGTCCACAAGGATACCTGGGGAAGTCTGGAGTCAAAGGCTTGGTCTGTAGGACTGTTGTCTCCAAGGCTCATATTACCTCCGCAGTTTGGCCAGGGAGTAAATATTGTCCTCCAGTAGCTTCTGCCTGACGGCTCTCAAGTGCAGACCTCAGACGCAGGCATCTCTGATCAGCCTTTCAGCTTCCTTTTCGGTCACCCCGGGTTTGGCCATGCATGGTCGGGCTCACACAGAGCTCCCAGGTAGGACTCGGCTGTCTGTCTGGGCTGCTGGGCACGAATGCTTCTGAGGTACCTAGCGAAGACCAAGTTTGTTGGGGGTTTATACATGGTCTCCAGGGTGTTCATCGCCTCCAGGTACTTGGTACAGTCTTTGAGGGCCTGGAGGGTTCGGAAACCCAGCTTCGAGTGGAGCAGGGCGAGCTTTTTCCTGTCAGAGTCTAGGACGTCGGCATGTGCCTCGATGATTGTTTCTACCGTGTGCCTCCAGATTTAAAAGCGTGCTTGCACTTCTGGGTGATGTGGGTCGACTTCAAGGCTCCCTGCGCTTAGGAGCTTCTCCATAGCAGCTTAAATTTTAAGTAGAATAAATTGTGATGCACTGTGGTGACAGTGAGCAGAAACACGATTCAAAGACTGACAACAGGCTTTATTCTACTTAAAGTCTCTGCTGTAGTTAGCTGTAGCTCTGTGTGACTGACCTCGAGGGGCTGGATGTGGCTTATATCCCGGCGGATGATTGGCAGCCGGCCGGGTGAGGTCTTGGTCCATTCAGGTCAGCCTGCAGTCAGCTAGTGGTGTATCACCATGATACCTTTCTAGAAGATCCCCCCTCAATCTTCTAAATTCCAGTCGATCCAGCCTTTCTTCATATGTAAATCTTGACATCCCTGGTACCAATCTAGTGAACCTTCTCTGCACTCCCTCTATGGCAAGGATGTCTTTCCTCAGATAAGGAGACCAGAACTGCACACAATACTCCAGGTGTGGTCTCACCAAGACCCTGTCCAGCTGCAGTAGAACCTCTCTGCTCCTGTACTCAAATCGTCTTGCCATGAATGCCAACATACCATTCACTTTCCTCACTGCCTGCCGTCCCTGCACATCCACTTTCAATGAGTGGTGCACAGTGACACCCAGGTCTTGAGCATCTCTCCTTTTCCTAATCGGACACCATTGAAGTAATAATCTTCTCTCCTGTTCTTGCCTCCAAAGTGAACAACCTCACATACATCCACATTATATTGCATCTGCCATGCATTGGCCCACTCACCTCACTTGTTCAAATCACCCCACCTCCTCATAGCATCCTCTACACAGCTAACCCTAATCAATTCTCACCTCTTCTACAGAACACCCAGGCTCCAGATATCCTGATACCTGCCTGATATCTTTAATGCAATAGCGCTACTGTTAGAGTCAACGAGCTGTCAAAAGGCAGCCCGTTCATCAATGAGTTTCTCGGCCAAATACAGCTGATTGAGTTGCTACCTGTCAGGCGCGATGTAAATTGTCGAAGGCTGCATTAAGCGTCCAGCAACACTGATGGCACCACTCAGTCCCTGGTTGACATTGTTTCTGCCCAAAAGTTTTGACCACTATTGTTAACTTTAATAATTTAAGATTTGCATGTGTTAATTGAAAACCTGAAATCAGGCAGGCAGAGAATGGATGTTGATGTGTATTCAGAGCAAGCCATCCAGACTTCTGTTGATTTTTCTATACAAGAAAGATGTGTCTTAATTATGACGTACATAAGAATAAATGATTGACCACAATCCATTTCCCCATCTCTAGGAAGAGGATATGCAAAATGCAAAACATAAGATGTAACAAGACATTCAAAGAAATAATATCCAATTTGTATGCAGGAAAATACCTTAAATATTGTACCCTGTGACTGTTCTTTGAATGAGACTAAACAGTCTTAGTGAGGTGACCTTGTCTAGCCAACACTAACAACTGCTCATTCCCGTAGCGTTATTCAAATAACGTCTGTTTGAATTGTACTGTGTGGCTTGGTTGTACTTTTTGTACCTTGACAGGAGCGCGACTATCACAGACCCAAGAAAGATAATCACAGGACACTGTCCACTGATAACCCAGGTCCCAATGCCGGCCCCAAGAGTCAAGAACATACAACAACCTCACATCAGATGATCATTAAATGCATTTTGAATTGAGCATCTGATCCCATGCCCCACTGGCTTTGGACACCATCAATTGCCGCCCCCCCCCCCCCCCCACTTCTCACCAACAACCTCTATAGCTGAGGAACAGCAGATGAATTCACATGAAGTACTGTGCCCACATGTTCAAGTTCTAGTTTAGTGTCACATGCACCAAGAGGTTGATGTGGGAGAGTAGGAACAATAGGCAGTTGAGGAATCGGGCCTGACCCCTTCATCGGGCAAGATCAGCACTTCCGGATGAAGGGCTTAGGACAGAAACGTTGACTGCCTATTACTTACTATGTGTCAGAAACACAAATTCTCACAAATGAGTCTCTTTAAGATCGGTGACACGACAAGCTTTATTCTCAAGTCTGCAGAGTTGGACTCAACCGGCTTCTTGCCAAGTCGAGCCCTGATACATACAGTGCGTTGTTTTTTATACAATTTGCTTGTCCTTCGGCATCTCCACTACACTGCTTTAATTGGTTTGGAGGAACCTGGTGGCGCAGCTTGTTGTGGGTCGTCGGGGGTGTTTTGTTCCTCCTGCTTGTTTTGCCCTGCCTCATTCCCTGTCTGCGCAGCCTCGTGACTTCGATGGTCCAGCAGACAACATGCAGCCAGGGGCCCCGGGAGACCCGGTTAGGATTTTAGTCCAGCACGAGATTGATCTATCAGAAGATGGTTCTCTTCCCTGGGTTAAGATCCCCATTCAGAAATAGTACACACATTTTAAAGAAAGAAAGGGGTGGATTGTTATAGATAGAGAATTTGGGTTAAAAAGGGTTTAAGTTAAAATGTGATGATTAGTCATAAAAGGGGGCTAACCACTAGAGTTTAGCTGGAAAATGTTACAACAGACTTGCAACAGATTTAACTACAGGGAGACATGCTGGAGCCAAAGATTGATAAAGAGTGAAAAACAGGATTTGGTGTGAGCAGAGGTCATGAATGATCGTGGTGTGCGTGACTAACAGTAATCAGGATGATTCTGCAAAAACTAACCAATTAAAGCAGTGTAGTGGAGATGCCGAAGGACAAGCAAATTGTATAAAAAACAATGCACTGTATGTATCGGGGTTTGACTTGGCGAGAAGCCGGTTGAGTCCAACTCTGCAGACTTGTGAATAAATCTTGTCGTGTCACCGATCTTAAAGAGACTCATTTGTGAGAATTTGTGTTTCTGACACTATGGATGCACCCTGACCGCTTGAATTCCTCCAGTCCTTTTATGAAATGGCAGAGGTTGTTTTGCTCGAGACCAGTAGATATCTCACACATAGTACCACATATAAATGCACAGTACTAAAGTGCAGAGTTGCGAAGAGAGATCAGTTGGTATGGAGCAAAGGTGATAAATTGTACTGGTGCAAGGTTCATTCAGGAGCCTGATAATGTCCTTAAATCTGATCTCGCGTTCTTCCCCGCTGGGGGGGTGGGGGGAAGGGGGATGAGTCTTTCAAGTTAAAATGTACGTTTATTGCCATCTGACTGTACGTACTGTGTACAACTAGATGAAACAGCAATTCTCTGGACACACATACACAGTAAATAATAATCCCATATATATAGTCCTTAATGTTAGAATTTAAAATAAATATAATACTTTGAAATGATTTATTCAGTTACAGGATACTGTTTATCAATCTCACAGTCTGCAGGAAGAAGCTATTCACCAGCTTTGCAGTCCTGATATTTATGCTCCTATACCTTCTTCTTGATGGAAGTGGGTCAAAGATACTGTGTTCTGCACAAAAACGGTCCTCAATAATTTTTTGAGCTCTATTTAACCAACACTCCCAGTGAATGTCAATAGAGGAAAGGGAGACCCCAGTGATCCTCTCAGCCCATTTGATGATCCTCTGTATTGATTTACAGTCTGATGCATTGAAGTGTATCGGATTTGCATTAATCTTTAGATTAATGTTAAATTATATTTCTCATCTATACAAATATCTTATTAAAGTAAATTATAGTGTTAAAATATTCTAGCTGTATTCTTAGTTAGTTGTGGGCTGGTACAGGGTCACACACACGTCACAGCACCTTTACAGATACACATTGTACTCAGAGAAGAGTCCAGGTGTCTTTGAAATTCAGAGCTAATGGGTATGAAGTGGTTCTTAATTATTCAACAGCAATAGGTGTTATTTCAGAAACACCTGTATAAACGCATGGCCATGTTAGTTCTAAGGTAAGCAGACTTCTCGGAGACATCAGTGGACTTAAATACTTTTAGCACATTTGTGTCAAAAGATTTTATAACCTTCAAAGACAGAAATGATGTCACATACCATGTGATGAGAAATGGGCTGGAAATATATTATCGAAATGAGAGACAAAGACATCAGTGTTCAGTTTGGAGTTGACAGAAGTCAACACCCTGTGACACACAAGGGTTGAAACCTTGTGAAAGACAGGTCTGAGCTACAGTAACCCAAATTGCTGCAGTTGTGTGTTACTCCTGGGGAGAGTGGAACATAGAATCAGTGGCTTTTAAAATAAGGAGCCATTTTGCTGTCTCTTTGGAAATGAGTACAGATATCTACTGTGTTTATTTTTGTATGGCCACTTCATTTAATCCTTGCCTGGGTCTGTGAATTCATTGTGGAAGAAAACAGCCACATTCTCTATCTCAGAAGAAGGCAGAATTGTGGGTAAAGAGACCTGAAGATATGGTGTTTAAAAGCATTTTGTAATTATTTCTGAACTAAGAATTTAAGACCTTTAAGCAAGACTAAAATGATGCTGAAGTTTTAAAATTGACTTATGAGAGTGGGACTTTATTACACACACACACATTTACATTTGTGCACAGTGGGGTTAAATTTAGAGTTAAGTAAGAAATGTTATGTTATTGTTTGTTTAAAAAAAATTATTGTTTTGAATTTACCATTGTCTGGTGAATTTTCCATTGCTGTTCCTGAGTTAGTGCTAACAAAGTCCCTTTAGTCCCACAAATAATTGAAAGGGTTATTAGTTTGTAACAGCAGCTACCATCTCACACAATGATGCAGTCTGACAGGACCTTCTCAATTGTGCTCCTGTAGAGTATCGTTGAGATGGGGGAACGATAGCCTTGCCCTCCTCAACCTTGATAGGAAGTAGAGGTACTGCTGCATCTTCCTGACTAATGAGGAGGTGCTGAGAGTCCAAGATAGGTCATTCTTTTTCTGCACACCAAGGAATTTGTGTTCTTCACTCTTTCCATGAACCGTTCCTGTGACCCAGCTGCTATTGATTAATCTGCAAACTTGATTCATCTGTTTGAAATGAATCGGATAGTGCAGTCATGAGTTGGCATCATGAACAGGAGCTGACGTGCACCACTGCTCAGAGTGGTAGGATTTTGCTGCCATCCTGGACTGGCTGCGGTCTTTCAGTCAAAAAGTCCAGGATCCAGATGACAAGAGGCAGCAGGAATTATAGATGGAGTCAGTGGAAGGGTGTGTGTGCGTGTCAGAGATGGTCTTGTACTATTTCATGCCTTTCCTTAGCTATGCAGCTGCTCTCCATAGCAATACCCAGCCAGACACAACTTGTTGGCATGCTTTGTTCCTGAAGCCAATGAGAAGCTGGAGAGACTCAGCGGTCAGACAGTATCCACGGATCAGGACCATTCATCGAGTCTAAGGCGGGAAGGGAAAATAGCAAGTGTAAAACAGAGGTGGAAGGAGTTGGAGAGCAGTCAAGGTCACATAATGAAAAAGTGACATACATGTGCCTGCCATAAGGCAAAGAGTCACCATTACAGTACAAGAGAAAGGGAAGCAAAAGAGATTCCCAAAAAAAACCCCGTGATCCTCTCTGCCGCTCTCCCGTGGATTGACCTCTGATCCAATGCTGTACAGTAACGGCACCACATGGTGATAAAGCCAGCCAGGACGCTCTCGATAGAGTTCCTGCAGAAGGTTGACAGGGTGGCCGCCTCAGTCTTCTCAGGAAATACAGCCGCTGTTGCGCCTTCCTGTCATGTGTCCAGGTCAGGTCACTTCTTCAGTGGACTCCGAGGAACTTGGTGCTCTCTACTCTCTCCACTAATGTGTAGTGGAGGTTGATTGTCCCTGGTCTTCCTGAAGTCTACAATCATCTCCTTTGTCTTGTGGTCTTGTTCATGTTGAGACTCAGGTTGTCATTCGCACACTATTTCTGTGCTGTTTCCTTGTCTGAATTTATTTAATTCTAATTGAATGATGACAATTGAACTGAGAAAATGGAATGACTTCTTGAATTCTGCAATGAAAGCCATCCACTTCAAAGTTGTGTAAACCATCTTCTGCATGGTCAGGTAAGTCGTTGTGTCACCGTGGACGCACTGGCCTGCCTATCTCTGATAATACAATATTTAGGGTCATTTACATCTCCAACCTGCCTTCAGCTACACAGAGTTGAACTGACGATTACGGACCATCATTTTCCCCTGCAGATGTTAATCTTATCAGTGTTTACATATTAGCCCAGCTGGACAATTTATTATTTATTGAGTCTGCCAGCTTCAATCAATCTAAATGTCATACAACTTCACAAACTCCCCCTTATTGAAAGGAACTTGTCATCATAGACGGCAGGAGCATTTAACAAGCTGAAGTGATGACAGGAGTCATATCAAAGCATTAGCGTCGTGTGGCTGAGAAACAGGCCCATCGGCCCATCTGCTCCATTCTACATTGTGATCACTCATCCTCGCTACCAGAGCGTACTTCACAGCCTTCAGCAGCAGATGGTCAGAATCCGGTTTATTGTCACGAGCACGTGTCATGAAATTTGTGGTTGTGCAGAAGCACATACTTGGTGGGGGGGGGGGGGTATAGGTTAATTGAGTGTAATTGGGTGGCATGGGCTCATGGGCCAAAAGGGCCTTTTACCATACTTTATGTTAAAATTTGAAGCTGTTTTTATTCTGTGAAGTGAGTGTCTTCAGGCTCCTTCCTGCAGGTAGCGGTGAGAAGGGGCCATGGCCTGGGTAGTGAGGGTCCTTGAGGATAGAGGCTGCTTTCTTGAGACACCTCCTCTTATAGATGTCCCGAATGGAGTGAGGATAATGACCTAATGACTTAGTTTACAAACGTCTGTAGCATTTTGCTGTCATGTGCATTGGCACCTCCATACCAGACAGTGAAGCAACCGGTCAGAATGCTCTCCACAGACACTTGAAAGTATCTTCGGTGACATAGCAAATCTCCTCAAACTCCAAAAGCTGACGAGCCTTCTTCATGATTGCATCAACATGATGGTCCCAGGATAGATCTTCAGAGATGTTAACGCCCAGGAACCTAAAGCTCTTAACCCTTTCCACTGATAGCCCCTCGATGAGGACTGGTTTGCGTGCTCCTAGCTTCCCCTTCCTGATGTCCGCAATCAATCCTTAGTTTTCAAACTTGTTCCCCTCTCCGCCAAATCCATCTGCACCTCCCGCTGCCCTGGAAAACATTTTAAAAGATTCATTGCAGCTCTGGCCACACTCTCTTCTCTTCCCCCCATCCCACCTACCCATCAGGAAGGAGATCCATGACTGTGAGACCATGCTCCACCAGATTCAAGAGCAGCTTCTTGCCTATAGTTATCAGACGCCTGAACAAACCTCATATACCGTGAAACTAAAATGGACTTGGCTCCATCCTAACGGACTCCCCTCTGTCACTCTGCATCACATGCCTTGTTTCAACTGCTGTACAATGTACGTGTTGACTAACTGGACTGCTTTCAAAAGAAACATCTTCACTGTGCCTCAGTACATGTGCCAAAAAACTTGAACTTCCCTGCTTGGCGATTCTCAATACTCAGGTTCCAGATTCCAAACACTCTCTGCAGTAAAAGAATTCTTCCTCTAATCCCCTCTCAAATTCCTACCCCTTAGCTTTAACCTGTAACCATAGAACCATAGAACAATACAGCACAGAAAACAGGCCATTTGGCCCATCTAGTCTGTGTCAACCATCATTCTGCTAGTCCCATTGACCTGCTCCCATTCTGTAACCCTGCAAACCTCTCCCATCCATGCATTTATCTAAATCATTCTTAAAATTTAAGATCGAGCCCACATTCACCACATCAGATGGCTGGTCATTCTACACTCCCACCACTCTCTAATGTTCCCCCTAAACCTCTTCAGCTTAAAACTATGAGCTCTCATGTTTATCTCCTCCAATCTAAATGGAAAAAGCCAACTCGCATCCATTCTGTCTATACCTCTCATAATCTTGTGTACCTCGACCAAATCTCCCCTCATTCTTCTACGCTCCAAGGAATAAAGCCCTAGCCTGTTTAATGTTTCACTTTAAACCGACTCCTGAAGACCTGGCAACATCTTATAAAATCTTCTCTGCACCCTCTCAGTCTTATTGATATCCTTTCTGTAGTTAGGTAACCAGAACTGCACATAATATTCCAAATTTAGCCTCATAAACTTCTTAAATAACTTCAACATAACATCCCAACTCCTGTACTCAATACTTTGATTTATAATGGGTTAAGATACAAAAAGTTTGCTTTACAACTCTGTCCACCTACGACACCACCTTCAGGGAATTATGTATCTATGATCCCAGATCTCTTTGCCCCTCCACACTCCTCAGTGCCCTACCATTTACTGTGTATATTTTACCTTGGTTTGCCCTTCCAAAATGCATCACCTCACACTTGTCTCCATTAAACTCCATCTGCCATTTTTTGGCTCATTCTCCCAGTTGGTCTAAATCCCTCTCCAAGCTTTGGAATCTTCTTCCTGTCTACGCCTTCTATCTTCATGTCATCAGCAAATCTGATGGTCCAACTTCCTACATCATCATCCAGATCATTGATAAGCAACAAACAACGATGGTCCCAACACAGATCCCTGAGGCACACCACTCATCACAGGCCTCCAGTCTGAGAAGCTGTCATCCACTGCCACTCACTGTTTTCTCCCACTCAGCCAATTTCAAATCCAGTTTGAAACCTCTCCTTGGATACCTAATGTCTTAACCCTCTGAACTAACCTCCCATGTGGGACCTTGTTGAAGGCCTTACTAAAGTCCACGTAGACAACATCCACAGCCTTGCCTTCATCTACCTTCTTGGCAACCTCCTCGAAAAACTCTACAAAATTCGTTAAACACAACCTACCACACACAAAGCCACGCTGACTGTCCTTAATCAGCCCATGGCTGTCCAGATACTTATATATCCTATCTCTCAGAATTCCTTCCATTAATTTACCTATTACAGACATCAGACTCACCGGCCTATAGTTACCTGGTTTATTTTTGAGCCCTTTTTAAACAACGGTGCAACATGAGCTACCCTCCAGTCCTCTGGCACCTCACCCATGGCTAAGGACATTTTGAATATTTCTTGCAGGGCTCCTGCAATTACTACACGAGGCAATATCATATCTGCCCCGGGGGATTTGTCTACCTTTATCTACTCAAAGGCACCAACATCTCCTCCTTCTTAATCTCCATAGATTCCATGACTCTTCTGTTTGTTTCCTTTCCTTCCTTATGCACTATTTGCCAGTTTCTACTAATCAAAAAAAAAGCTGTTTAAAATCTCCCCCATTAAACAGATTGCACACATAGAGGACCACTCTGATCTTCTAGGGGATCAATTTTATCCCTTACTATCCTTTTAATCTAAACCCTTTGGGTTTACCTTCACATTATCCGCCAAACAACCTCATGTCTCTTTTTGCCTTCTTAATTTCCTTCTTGCATTTTCTGGACTCGCCAAGAACCTCATTAGCTCCTCGTTGCCTATACTTGCTGTACACCTTCTTAACCAAATCTCCAATATCCTTTGAAAACCAGGGATCCCTATAATCCTAACTGGAACATGCAAACTCTCCAATTTTAGACAGCATTTCAGACAATTTTAGACCCTTCTGATATTCTTTGATATGTCATTTTTTTTTCCAGGTGATTGGCTGTGTGTATAGTCTGCCGAGGTATTGGCGAATGAGGCCATGATCTAACCATGCTATTCCTACATCATTTTGTACTCTGTTACCGTGCCAGCGACTCGTATTCCAATCCCGCGCTGTCTGTAAGGAGTTTGTACGTTCTCCCCATGTCTGTGTGGGTTCCTCCAGGGTGCTCCTGTTTCCTCCACCCTTCAAAACGTATCGAGTTGTAGGTTAATTTGGGTGGGACGAGTTTAAATGGTCAGAATCAGCTTCTGTCATGCTGTAAATGAAATTTTAATAATTTTTTAAAAGCTGTGTGATGGAGGGGAGAGAAAATCGAGGGTTATAACCAGTAAAGAGTGATGTGGATGGTGCAAAGGAGGTAACAGGGAACCAAAGACAGACCCAACACTAGAGCCATGAAATACTGCAGCCGTTTTTCAGGAACCCAATAAATTATGTCGTAGAAACTGTGCTTTTCTGTTTATAGGAAATTGGATTTATTTTTAAGTTACAAACATAAAATGCAATGAAATTTAGACTCATGGTTAACTCAGGTTTCGCACCACATTGTTATAGCACCAGCTATTGGAACTGGGGTTCAAATCCCCGCTGTCTGCATGGGAGGGTGTGGGGAGGGGTGGACAGAGACCCCAGTGATCCACTCTGCCACTCTTATGGTCCTCTTTCAATCTTACTGATATCCTTCCTGTAGTTTGGTGACCAGAACTGCACACAACCCTCCAAATTTGGCCTCACCAGTGTCTTATACAACCTCACCCTAACACCCCTATAGTCAATACTAAGATTTATGAAGGCCAGGATGTCAAAAGCTTTCTTTACAACCTTTTATTTCTTCACATGAGTACGTTGTGTACAGTTGTTTTTACATGACCAATAAGTGGTCATTCTGCCTGGCCCGCAGGAAAATGGATCTGAGGATTGTCCGTGATGTCACGTATGTTCTCTGACAATAAATCTGAAATCTGAATGTTCCCGGGACTGGGGGGTTTGAATTATAAGGAGAGATTGGACAGGATGGGTCAGGGTGGGAGGCTGAGAGGTTCATCACATCATGAAAGACATGGATAAGGTAACTCGCCTTTTCCCCAAGATGTAAAACCAGAGGCAGAGATTTAAGGTGAGAGGGGGAAGGTTTAAAAAGGACCTGAGGGGCATCATTTTCACACAGAGGGCGGTGGGGCGAAGGGGACGAGCTGCCAGATGAAGAGGTGAATCCGGGGACCTTTGTAATGTTTTAAGGACATTTACCCAGGTGCAGGTTCAAAGGGATATGGGCCAGACGCAGGCGAATGAGACCAGCTGAAGTGGACAACCTGGGTGACATGGTTGAACTGGGCTGAAGGATCGGTCTCCGTGAATTACAACTCTATGAGTCTCTAATATCAGTGACTGTACAATCTCTTCCATAGACCAAGAGAATACTTGAGCACAGCAACAGGTTTTTTGGCCCATCTAGTCTGTGCTGAAGTATTATTTTGTCTAGTTTACTGATCTGTACCTGGACCATAGCCCACCATACCCCTCGCATACATGTACCTGTCCTTAGAAATCAAGCCAGTTTTCATGATTTCAGCTGGCAGCTCGTTCCACACTCCCACCATTCTCTGTGTGAAGAAGTTCCCACGAAATTTCCCTTTCAACATTTCACCTTTGACCCTTGACCCTTGCACTCTGGTTCTTGTGTCACCTAAACTCAATGGATAAAAAGCCTGCTTGCATTTATTCCATTAACACAACACATAATTCTGTGTCCATGTAAGCAGAGTGGTGCAGCAGAAGCGTGCTGGGCCCATAACCCAGAGGTTGATGGATCAAAACCATCCTTTGCTAGATATTCTTTGGGAGTAGTGGTTAGCACAACTCTTTTACATCGCCAGCGATTGGGTGCAGGGTTAAATCACTTGCTGTCTGTAAGGAGTTTGTTCGTTCTTCCTGAGTTTCCTCCGGGGGCTCTGGTTTCCTCAAACCATTCAAAATGTGCTGGGGGTGTAGGCTAATTAGGTGTAAATTGGGAAGCACAGATCCATGGGCCAAAATAGCCTGTTGCCGTGCTTTACATCTAAATCTATCAGCCTGAATTGTCCACTGCCTTTTACTTCCGATGGAGGCTGCAGGTCCTGCTGGGTTTCCCCAGTGTGTCACTGGACTGTAAACAATTGGTGGAGTTCTGCTCCCCCTGCTGGGCTATTATGGTACTGCAGAACCATGGCTGATTGAAAGGTTGTGCCAAATGGTCCTTTCCATGTTAAAGTTCATATATACATATTTAAATTTAGACATTTTAAAATCAAGACAGCATTCACCACTTTAGATCGCAGCTCGTTCCACACTCCGACCCCTCTATGCAGGAAGAAGTTCCCACGAATGTTCCCTTTCAATACTTCACATTTCACCCTTGACCCATGCCCTCTTGTTCTTGTGTCACCTAAACTCAATTAATAAAAAACCTGCTTGCATTTATTGCATCTATACCACTCATAATTATTTTTCCATGAAAGCAGAGTGGCGCAACAGAAGCACGTTGTGCCCATAACCCAGAGGTCGATGGATCGAAACGATCCTCTTCTAGATATTGTTTGGGAGCCACTGCAAACCAACTGTGGCCATTTGGCACTACCTTTCAATAAGCCATGGTCCTGCAGTACCACAACAGCCCAGCAGGAGGTGCATAACTGCACCAAAGGATTACACCTCAGTGACCCATCACACTTCCGCTGAGCCACAGGATTTTCAACAGGCTGAACTCAGAACCCACAACCCGCCTTCAAAATGGGGTTTTTCAACAAGCTGCCAGCCCCGTACTCACCCACCAGCCGCCCCAGCCCTTCAGTCCTGCGCTGGAGGGCTGTCAAGCAGCTAGGAGGGGGTTGGCAGGCAGCGAAGAGGTGGCTGTCAGGCAGCAGTTAGGAGGTTGTCAGCCAGCATGGAGGTGAGCTGCCAAATGCTGCCCCTGTCGGACTCTGGAGCTGGTGTTTGCTTTGTGGACCCACTCCCCATTTCAGATCTTTCAGATTGCAGATCACCTGCAGCGCTGGCACCCAAATTTCTCCTCACAGGCCCTTGCAGCCTGCTCCGGAGCCACATTCTCCAGGCAATTCCACCTGAAAGCAGCTAATGTCCCACTTCAGCAAATATGTTGCATTTTAAATGCGATGTTTTTTGTTTCTCAGTTTATGGAGTAACTGAAACCAAACTCCCATAATCTATATTAAAGACGTATTTTAGTATCAGTTATTCTAACCTATCCTGTAACAGGTGTAATTGTGCAGCACGGGCAAATGGGTTGAAAGGGCCGGTTACCGAGCTGTATGTCTAAATGTAAATAGTTAAATATAAAATTTAACTTAGAAACAACTAATCAGGTTCAACCTTTCAATCAGCTGTGGCCCTGCAGTACCGTATCAGTCCAGTAGGGGGCACAGAACTCCACCAAAGGTTTACACTACAATGACCCTCCAAACACTGGGGAAACCCAGCAGGTCCCGCAGCCTCCATCGGAAGTAAAACCCAGTCGACGATTCAGGCTGATGCATTTCTATCGCTGCTGGGTTTTTTATTCAAAGTCAATTTTCAGTGTCAATTCATTAATATAAGAAGAGGCTGGATATATGCATGGATAGGAGGGGGTTGGAGGGTTATGGGTGGAGAATAGGCAAGGGGATCGAGAAGAGTGGTTTGAGTGAACCGGCATAGAAGTGTTGAGATGGCCTTTTTCCATGCCATATGCCATATGTGATTATATTGACCTATTGGCTCATAACACACAAAAGTAACTTACAACCGTGGTACATTTTGAATGGTGGGAGGAAACTGGAGCATCCGATGGATCCCTACACAGACACTGGGAGAACGTACAAACATCTTACAGAGAGTGGCAATTCGGAACCCAGGCCCAGTCTCTGCCGCTGTAAGAGTGTTACACTAACTGCTGCTCTAACCGTTCAACTACAGTCCGTATGAACCCAGTCCGTATCCAATCAACCCAATCTCATCCAGGGACCTGTCCAAACTTTTATTAAATATTAAAATCAAGCCAGCATTCACCACTTCAGCTGGAAGCTCGTTCCACAATCCCACCCCTCTATGCGGGATGAAGTTCCTCCGAATGTTACCTATCAACAATTCACCTTTCACACTTGTCCCATGCCCTCTGGTTCTTGTGCCAACGCTGCAATGGATAACTCAATGGATAAAAAGCCTGCTTGCATTTATTGCATCTGGACCACTCATAATTCTGTATCCACGTAAGCAGAGTGGCGCAGCGGAAGCGTGCTGGGCCCATAACCCAGAGGTCGATGGATCGAAACCATCCTCTGCTAGATATTCTTTGGGAGCCTTGGATGGTGTAGCAGTTGGCACCCTATTTTACAGCACCAGCAATTGGGCCCAGCGTTCAAATCAAGTGCTCCCAGTGTTTGTGCGGGTTTTACCCCGGGACTCCGGTTTCAAAACATTAAATTGTGTGGAACAGACTCATGGGCCGAAAGAGACTGTTACCGCACTGTACGTCTAAACCTATCAGCCTGAATCGTCGACAGCCTTTTACTTCCGATGGAGGCTGCGGGACCTGCTGGGTTTCCCCAGTGTGTGGAGGGTCACTGTCGTATCAACCTTTGGTGGAGTTCTGCTCCCCCTACTGGGCTGATATGGTACTGCAGGGCCAAAGTTGATTGAAAGGTTGAACCTGATTAGTTGTTTTTTAGTTAAATTTTATATTTAACTACTTACATTTAGACAAACAGCTCGATAACCGGCCCTTTCGACCCATGTGCCCGTGTTGCACAATTACACCTGTTACAGGATACGTTAGAATACTTAAGTATAAAATACGTCTTTAATAGAGATTGTGGGAGTTTGGTTTAAGTTACACCACAAACTGAGAAACAAAAGACATCGCACTTAAAATGCAACAGCTTTGTTGAAGTGGGACATTAGCTGCTTTCAGGTGGAATCGGCCTGGCGAATGCGGCTCCGGAGCAGGCTGCAAGGGTCTGTGAAGAGACATTTGGGTGGCAGCGCTGCAGGAGGTGATCTGCATTCTGAAAGATCTGAAATGGGGAGTGGGTCCACAAAGCAAACACGGACTGCAGAGTCCGACAGGGACAGAATTTAGCAGCTCACCTCCCCGCTGCCTGACAGCCTCCTAACTGCTGCCTGACAACCCTCTCTTCACTGCCTGACAGTCCCCTCTTCACTGCCTGACAACCCCCTCCTAGCTGCTTGACAGCCCTCCGGCGCAGGACTGAAGGACTGGGGCGGCATGTGGGTGTGTACGGGGCTGGCAGCTTCTTGACAAACCCCATTCTGAATACGGGTTGTGGGTTCTGAGTTAAGCCTGTTCAACACCTTTATAGTCCTCACAAGAGGAAGTGACTGGTTGGAGTGTTTCTCTTGAAATAATGGAAACAAGAGGAACTCTTTGCTGACCTGCAAGTAGAGGTTATCATTTGCAAAACCCATGATGAAGCAAGTTACTTCGGCAAGAGATTGAAGTGGCTGATTGGAGGAAATCAGTTTGTGTGTGTCCGAGCAATAAAACTCTGAAATCAACAAGAACCTTCCTGAGCGATAACCACTTAACTTTAAGCTCCAGAGACTGGTGGAAATGATAAAAGATGAATTCTGTCTACAGCATGAGAATTGCCTGATACCGGTGAACTTGGAGAAGTGAAAAGTGAATGATTGGACAGTGAACCAGAGAACTTTCCTGAACATGTACCCATTACATAAATGTAAGCTTAGAGCTTGTTCAAGTAACCATTGTCTTGATGCATTTCTATTGCTGCTGGGTTTCAGAGTCGTTCTTTAATTTAAGAGGAGGATGGATATATCCATGGATAGGAGGGGGTTGGAATGTTATGGGCGGAGAATAGGTAGGGGGATCGAGCGGAGTTGTTTGAGTGAACCGGCATAGAAGGGCTGAGATGGCATTTTTCCATGACATTTGCCATATGTGATTATATGGTTTTGGTGACTTATTGGCTCATAACACACAAAATTAACTTACACCCCTGGTACGTTTTGAATGATGTGAGGAAATTGGAGCATCCAACTCAATGGATAAAAAGCCTGCTTGCATTTATTGCATCTGGACCACTTGTAATTCTGCATCCATGTAAGCAGAGTGGCGCAGCGGAAGCGTGCTGGGCCCATAACCCAGAGGTCGATGGATCGAAACCATCCTCTGCTAGATATTCTTTGGGAGCCTTGGATGGTGTAACAGTTGGCACCCTCTTTTACAGCGCCAGCAATTGGGCCCAGGGTTCAAATCAAGTGCTCCCAGTGTTTGTGCGGGTTTTACCCCGGGACTCCGGTTTCAAAACATTAAATTGTGTGGAACAGACTCATGGGCCGAAAGAGACTGTTACCGCACTGTACGTCTAAACCTATCAGCCTGAATCGTCGACAGCCTTTTACTTCCGATGGAGGCTGCGGGACCTGCTGGGTTTCCCCAGTGTGTGGAGGGTCACTGTCGTATCAACCTTTGGTGGAGTTCTGCTCCCCCTACTGGGCTGATACGGTACTGCAGGGCCACAGTTGATTGAAAGGTTGAACCTGATTAGTTGTTTTTTAGTTAAATTTTATATTTAACTACTTACATTTAGACAAACAGCTCGATAACCGGCCCTTTCGACCCATGTGCCCGTGTTGCACAATTACACCTGTTACAGGATACGTTACAATACTTAAGTATAAAATACATCTTTAATAGAGATTGTGGGAGTTTGGTTTAAGTTACACCACAAACTGAGAAACAAAAGACATCGCACTTAAAATGCAACAGCTTTGTTGAAGTGGGACATTAGCTGCTTTCAGGTGGAATCGGCCTGGCGAATGCGGCTCCGGAGCAGGCTGCAAGGGTCTGTGAAGAGACATTTGGGTGGCAGCGCTGCAGGAGGTGATCTGCATTCTGAAAGATCTGAAATGGGGAGTGGGTCCACAAAGCAAACACGGACTGCAGAGTCCGACAGGGACAGAATTTAGCAGCTCACCTCCCCGCTGCCTGACAGCCTCCTAACTGCTGCCTGACAACCCTCTCTTCACTGCCTGACAGTCCCCTCTTCACTGCCTGACAACCCTCTCCTAGCTGCTTGACAGCCCTCCGGCGCAGGACTGAAGGACTGGGGCGGCATGTGGGTGAGTACGGGGCTGGCAGCTTGTTGACAAACCCCATTCTGAATACGGGTTGTGGGTTCTGATTTAAGCCTGTTCAACACCTTTATAGTCCTCACAAGAGGAAGTGCCTGGTTGGAGTGTTTCTCTTGAAATAATGGAAACAAGAGGACCTCTTTGCTGACCTGCAAGTGGAGGTTTTCATTTGCAAAACCCATGATGAAGCAAGTTACTTCGGCAAGAGATTGAAGTGGCTGATTGGAGGAAATCAGTTTGTGTGTGTCCGAGCAATAAAACTCTGAAATCAACAAGAACCTTCCTGAGCGATAACCACTTAACTTTAAGCTCCAGAGTCTGGTGGAAATGATAAAAGTTGAATTCTGTCTACAGCATGAGAATTGCCTGATACCGGTGAACTTGGAGAAGTGAAAAGTGAATGATTGGACAGTGAACCAGAGAACTTTCCTGAACATGTACCCATTACATAAATTTAAGCTTAGAGCTTGTTCAAGTAACCATTGTCTTGATGCATTTCTATTGCTGCTGGGTTTCAGAGTCGTTCTTTAATTTAAGAGGAGGATGGATATATCCATGGATAGAAGGGGGTTGGAATGTTATGGGCGGAGAATAGGTAGGGGGATCGAGCGGAGTTGTTTGAGTGAACCGGCATAGAAGGGCTGAGATGGCCTTTTTCCATGACATATGCCATATGTGATTATATGGTTTTGGTGACTTATTGGCTCATAACACACAAAATTAACTTACACCCCTGGTACGTTTTGAATGATGTGAGGAAATTGGAGCATCCAACTCAATGGATAAAAAGCCTGCTTGCATTTATTGCATCTGGACCACTTGTAATTCTGCATCCATGTAAGCAGAGTGGCGCAGCGGAAGCGTGCTGGGCCCATAACCCAGAGGTCGATGGATCAAAACCATCCTCTGCTAGGTATTCTTTGGGAGCCACGTTTTGTGTAGTACTTGGCACCCGCTTTTACAGCACCAGAATTTGGTCCCAGGGTTCAAATCAAGTGCTGTCTGTAAGAAGTTTACACCTTCTCCCCGTGTCTGTGCGAGTTTTCCCCCGGGACTCCGGTTTCAAAACATTAAATTGTGTGGAACAGACTCATGGGCCGAAAGAGCCTGTTACCGCACTGTACGTCTAAATCTATCAGCCTGAATCGTCAACAGCCTTTTACTTCCAATGGAGGCTGCGGGACCTGCTGGGTTTCCCCAGTGTGTGGAGGGACACTGTCGTATCAACCTTTAGTGGAGTTCTGCTCCCCCTTCTGGGCTGATACGGTACTGCAGGGCCACAGCTGATTGAAAGGTTGAACCTGATTAGTTGTTTTTTAGTTAAATTTTATATTTAACTACTTACATTTAGACAAACAGCTCGATAACCGGCCCTTTCGGCCCATGAGCCCGTGCTGCACAATTACACCTGTTACAGCATAAGTTAGAATAACTGAGACTTAAATACGTCTTTAATTGAGATTCTTGAAGTTTGGTTTAAGTTACTCCACAAACTGAGAAACTAAAGACATCGCATTTAAAATGCAACAGCTTTGCTGAAGTGGGACATTATCTGCTTTCAGGTGGAATCGCCTGGTGAATGTGGCTCCGGAGCAGGCTGCAAGGGCCTGTGAAGTGACATTTGGGTGGCAGCGCTGCATGAGGTGATCTGCAATCTGAAAGATCTGAAATAGGGAGAGGGTCCACAAAGCAATCACCGGCTCCAGAGTCCAACAGGGGCAGTGTTTGGCAGCTCACCTCCCAGCTGCCTGACAACTTCCTACCCGCTGCCTGACAGCCCCCTCTTCGCTGCCTGACAGTCCACTCTTCATTGCCTGACAACCCCCTCCTAGCTGCTTGACAGCCCTCGGGCACAGGACTGAAGGGCTGGGGCGGCTGGTGAGTGAGTACAGGGCTGGCAGCTTGTTGAAAAAACACATTTTGAAGACGGGTTGTGGGTTCTGAGTTCAGCCAGTTGAAAATCCTGTGGCACAGTGGAAGTGTGATGGGTCACTGTAGTGTAAACCTTTGGTGGAGATATGCACCCCCTGCTGGGCTGTTATGGTACTGCAGGACCATGGCTGATTGAAAGGTTGTGCCTAATGCCCACGGTTGGTTTAGCAGTGGCTCCCAAAGAATATCTAGCAGAGGATGGTTTCGATTCATCGACCTCTGGGTTATGGGCACAACGTGCTTCTGTTGTGCCACTCTGCTTTCATGGAAAAATAATTATGAGCGGTATAGATGCAATAAACGCAAGCAGGTTTTTTATCCATTGAGTTTAGGTGAGACAAGAACCAGAGAGCATGGGTCAAGGGTGAAAGGTGAAGTGTTGAAAGGGAACATTCGGGGGAACATCATCCAGCATAGAGGGGTGGGAGTGTGGAACGAGCTGCCAGCTGAAGTGGTGAATGCCGGCTTGATTTTAATATTTACTAAAAGTTTGGACAGGTCCCTGGATGAGATTGGGTTGATTGGATACGGACTGAGTTCATATGGACTGGGGTTGAACGTTTAGCGCAGCAGTTAGTGTAACACTCTTAGAGCGGCAGAGACTGGGCATGGGTTCCTAATTGCCACTCTCTGTAACATGTTTGTACGTTCTCCCCATGTCTGTGCAGGGATCCATTGGGTGCTCCAGTTTCCTCCCACCATTCAAAAGGTACCAGGGCTGTAAGTTAATTTTGTGTGTTATGAGCCAATAGGTCACCAAAACCATATATTCACATACAGTTTATGGCATGGAAAAAGGCCATCGCAGCCCTTCTATGCCGGTTCACTCAAACAACTCCGCTCGATCCCCCTACCTATTCTCTGCCCATAACCCTCCAACCCACTCCCATCCATGGATATATCCATCCTCCTCTTAAATTAAAGAACGACTCTGAAACCCAGCAGAAATAGAAATTTATCAAGACAATGGTTACTTGAACAAGCTCTAAGCTCACATTTATGTAATGGGTACATGTTCAGGAAAGTTCTCTGGTTCACTGTCCAATCATTCACTTTTCACTTCTCCAGTTCACCAGTATCAGGCAATTCTTATGCTGTAGTCAGAATTCAACCTTTATTATTTCCACCAGGCTCTGGAGATTAACGTTAAGTGGTTACCATTCAGGAAGGTTCTTGGTGATTTCAGAGAGAGTTTTATTTCTCGTTGGACACACACAAACTAATTTCCTCCAATCAGCCACTTCAAATTCTTCTCGAAGAAACTTGCCTCATCATGGGTTTTGCAAATGAAAACCTCTTCTTCCAGATCAGCAAAGAGTTCCTCTTGTTTCCATTATTTCAAGAGAAACACTCCAGGCAGGCACTTCCTCTTGTAAGGACTATAAAGGTGTTGAACAGGCTTAACTCAGAACCCACAACCCGTCTTCAAAATGAGGTTTGCAAACAAGATGCCAGCCCCGTACTCACCCACATGCCGCCCCAGCCCTTCAGTCATGCGCCGGATGGCTGTCAAGCAGCTAGGAGGGGTTGTCAGGCAGCGAAGAGGGGACTGTCAGGCAGCGAAGAGGGGACTGTCAGGCAGCTGGTAGGAGGCTGTCAGGCAGCAGGGAGGTTAGCTGCCAAACGCTGCCCCTGTCGGACACTGGAGCCGATGTTTGCTTTGTGGACCCACTCCCCATTTCAGATCTTTCAGATTGCAGATCACCTGCAGCGCTGGCACCCAAATGTCTCCTCACAGGCCCTTGCAGCCTGCTCCGGAGCCACATTCTCCAGGCAATTCCACCTGAAAGCAGCTAATGTCCCACTTCAGCAAGTATGTTGCATTTTAAATGCGATGTTTTTTGTTTCTCAGTTTATGGAGTAACTGAAACCAAACTCCCATAATCTCTATTAAAGACGTATTTTAGTATCAGTTATTCTAACCTATCCTGTAACAGGTGTAATTGTGCAGCACGGGCAAATGGGTCGAAAGGGCCGGTTACCGAGCTGTATGTCTAAATGTAAATAGTTAAATATAAAATTTAACTTAGAAACAACTAATCAGGTTCAACCTTTCAATCAGCTGTGGCCCTGCAGTACCGTATCAGTCCAGTAGGGGGCGCAGAACTCCACCAAAGGTTTACACTACAATGACCCTCCAAACACTGGGGAAACCCAGCAGGTCCCGCAGCCTCCATCGGAAGTAAAACCCAGTCGACGATTCAGGCTGATGCATTTCTATCGCTGCTGGGTTTTTTATTCAAAGTCAATTTTCAGTGTCAATTCATTAATATAAGAAGAGGCTGGATATATGCATGGATAGGAGGGGGTTGGAGGGTTATGGGTGGAGAATAGGCAAGGGGATCGAGAAGAGTGGTTTGAGTGAACCGGCATAGAAGTGTTGAGATGGCCTTTTTCCATGCCATATGCCATATGTGATTATATTGACCTATTGGCTCATAACACACAAAAGTAACTTACAACCGTGGTACATTTTGAATGGTGGGAGGAAACTGGAGCATCCGATGGATCCCTACACAGACACTGGGAGAACGTACAAACATCTTACAGAGAGTGGCAATTTGGAACCCAGGCCCAGTCTCTGCCGCTGTAAGAGTGTTACACTAACTGCTGCTCTAACCGTTCAACTACAGTCCGTATGAACCCAGTCCGTATCCAATCAACCCAATCTCATCCAGGGACCTGTCCAAACTTTTATTAAATATTAAAATCAAGCCAGCATTCACCACTTCAGCTGGAAGCTCGTTCCACAATCCCACCCCTCTATGCGGGATGAAGTTCCTCCGAATGTTACCTATCAACAATTCACCTTTCACACTTGTCCCATGCCCTCTGGTTCTTGTGCCAACGCTGCAATGGATAACTCAATGGATAAAAAGCCTGCTTGCATTTATTGCATCTGGACCACTCATAATTCTGTATCCACGTAAGCAGAGTGGCGCAGCGGAAGCGTGCTGGGCCCATAACCCAGAGGTCGATGGATCGAAACCATCCTCTGCTAGATATTCTTTGGGAGCCTTGGATGGTGTAGCAGTTGGCACCCTATTTTACAGCACCAGCAATTGGGCCCAGCGTTCAAATCAAGTGCTCCCAGTGTTTGTGCGGGTTTTACCCCGGGGCTCCGTTTTCAAAACATTAAATTGTGTGGAACAGACTCATGGGCCGAAAGAGACTGTTACCGCACTGTACGTCTAAACCTATCAGCCTGAATCGTCGACAGCCTTTTACTTCCGATGGAGGCTGCGGGACCCGCTGGGTTTCCCCAGTGTGTGGAGGGTCACTGTCGTATCAACCTTTGGTGGAGTTCTGCTCCCCCTACTGGGCTGATATGGTACTGCAGGGCCAAAGTTGATTGAAAGGTTGAACCTGATTAGTTGTTTTTTAGTTAAATTTTATATTTAACTACTTACATTTAGACAAACAGCTCGATAACCGGCCCTTTCGACCCATGTGCCCGTGTTGCACAATTACACCTGTTACAGGATACGTTAGAATACTTAAGTATAAAATACGTCTTTAATAGAGATTGTGGGAGTTTGGTTTAAGTTACACCACAAACTGAGAAACAAAAGACATCGCACTTAAAATGCAACAGCTTTGTTGAAGTGGGACATTAGCTGCTTTCAGGTGGAATCGGCCTGGCGAATGCGGCTCCGGAGCAGGCTGCAAGGGTCTGTGAAGAGACATTTGGGTGGCAGCGCTGCAGGAGGTGATCTGCATTCTGAAAGATCTGAAATGGGGAGTGGGTCCACAAAGCAAACACGGACTGCAGAGTCCGACAGGGACAGAATTTAGCAGCTCACCTCCCCGCTGCCTGACAGCCTCCTAACTGCTGCCTGACAACCCTCTCTTCACTGCCTGACAGTCCCCTCTTCACTGCCTGACAACCCCCTCCTAGCTGCTTGACAGCCCTCCGGCGCAGGACTGAAGGACTGGGGCGGCATGTGGGTGTGTACGGGGCTGGCAGCTTCTTGACAAACCCCATTCTGAATACGGGTTGTGGGTTCTGAGTTAAGCCTGTTCAACACCTTTATAGTCCTCACAAGAGGAAGTGCCTGGTTGGAGTGTTTCTCTTGAAATAATGGAAACAAGAGGAACTCTTTGCTGACCTGCAAGTAGAGGTTATCATTTGCAAAACCCATGATGAAGCAAGTTACTTCGGCAAGAGATTGAAGTGGCTGATTGGAGGAAATCAGTTTGTGTGTGTCCGAGCAATAAAACTCTGAAATCAACAAGAACCTTCCTGAGCGATAACCACTTAACTTTAAGCTCCAGAGACTGGTGGAAATGATAAAAGATGAATTCTGTCTACAGCATGAGAATTGCCTGATACCGGTGAACTTGGAGAAGTGAAAAGTGAATGATTGGACAGTGAACCAGAGAACTTTCCTGAACATGTACCCATTACATAAATGTAAGCTTAGAGCTTGTTCAAGTAACCATTGTCTTGATGCATTTCTATTGCTGCTGGGTTTCAGAGTCGTTCTTTAATTTAAGAGGAGGATGGATATATCCATGGATAGGAGGGGGTTGGAATGTTATGGGCGGAGAATAGGTAGGGGGATCGAGCGGAGTTGTTTGAGTGAACCGGCATAGAAGGGCTGAGATGGCATTTTTCCATGACATTTGCCATATGTGATTATATGGTTTTGGTGACTTATTGGCTCATAACACACAAAATTAACTTACACCCCTGGTACGTTTTGAATGATGTGAGGAAATTGGAGCATCCAACTCAATGGATAAAAAGCCTGCTTGCATTTATTGCATCTGGACCACTTGTAATTCTGCATCCATGTAAGCAGAGTGGCGCAGCGGAAGCGTGCTGGGCCCATAACCCAGAGGTCGATGGATCGAAACCATCCTCTGCTAGATGTTCTTTGGGAGCCTTGGATGGTGTAGCAGTTGGCACCCTCTTTTACAGCGCCAGCAATTGGGCCCAGGGTTCAAATCAAGTGCTCCCAGTGTTTGTGCGGGTTTTACCCCGGGACTCCGGTTTCAAAACATTAAATTGTGTGGAACAGACTCATGGGCCGAAAGAGACTGTTACCGCACTGTACGTCTAAACCTATCAGCCTGAATCGTCGACAGCCTTTTACTTCCGATGGAGGCTGCGGGACCTGCTGGGTTTCCCCAGTGTGTGGAGGGTCACTGTCGTATCAACCTTTGGTGGAGTTCTGCTCCCCCTACTGGGCTGATACGGTACTGCAGGGCCACAGTTGATTGAAAGGTTGAACCTGATTAGTTGTTTTTTAGTTAAATTTTATATTTAACTACTTACATTTAGACAAACAGCTCGATAACCGGCCCTTTCGACCCATGTGCCCGTGTTGCACAATTACACCTGTTACAGGATACGTTACAATACTTAAGTATAAAATACGTCTTTAATAGAGATTGTGGGAGTTTGGTTTAAGTTACACCACAAACTGAGAAACAAAAGACATCGCACTTAAAATGCAACAGCTTTGTTGAAGTGGGACATTAGCTGCTTTCAGGTGGAATCGGCCTGGCGAATGCGGCTCCGGAGCAGGCTGCAAGGGTCTGTGAAGAGACATTTGGGTGGCAGCGCTGCAGGAGGTGATCTGCATTCTGAAAGATCTGACATGGGGAGAGGGTCCACAAAGCAAACACGGACTGTAGAGTCCGACAGGGACAGAATTTAGCAGCTCACCTCCCCGCTGCCTGACAGCCTCCTAACTGCTGCCTGACAACCCTCTCTTCACTGCCTGACAGTCCCCTCTTCACTGCCTGACAACCCCCTCCTAGCTGCTTGACAGCCCTCCGGCGCAGGACTGAAGGGCTGGGGCGGCATGTGGGTGAGTACGGGGCTGGCAGCTTGTTGACAAACCCCATTCTGAATACGGGTTGTGGGTTCTGATTTAAGCCTGTTCAACACCTTTATAGTCCTCACAAGAGGAAGTGCCTGGTTGGAGTGTTTCTCTTGAAATAATGGAAACAAGAGGACCTCTTTGCTGACCTGCAAGTGGAGGTTTTCATTTGCAAAACCCATGATGAAGCAAGTTACTTCGGCAAGAGATTGAAGTGGCTGATTGGAGGAAATCAGTTTGTGTGTGTCCGAGCAATAAAACTCTGAAATCAACAAGAACCTTCCTGAGCGATAACCACTTAACTTTAAGCTCCAGAGTCTGGTGGAAATGATAAAAGTTGAATTCTGTCTACAGCATGAGAATTGCCTGATACCGGTGAACTTGGAGAAGTGAAAAGTGAATGATTGGACAGTGAACCAGAGAACTTTCCTGAACATGTACCCATTACATAAATTTAAGCTTAGAGCTTGTTCAAGTAACCATTGTCTTGATACATTTCTATTGCTGCTGGGTTTCAGAGTCGTTCTTTAATTTAAGAGGAGGATGGATATATCCATGGATAGAAGGGGGTTGGAATGTTATGGGCGGAGAATAGGTAGGGGGATCGAGCGGAGTTGTTTGAGTGAACCGGCATAGAAGGGCTGAGATGGCCTTTTTCCATGACATATGCCATATGTGATTATATGGTTTTGGTGACTTATTGGCTCATAACACACAAAATTAACTTACACCCCTGGTACGTTTTGAATGATGTGAGGAAATTGGAGCATCCAACTCAATGGATAAAAAGCCTGCTTGCATTTATTGCATCTGGACCACTTGTAATTCTGCATCCATGTAAGCAGAGTGGCGCAGCGGAAGCGTGCTGGGCCCATAACCCAGAGGTCGATGGATCAAAACCATCCTCTGCTAGGTATTCTTTGGGAGCCACGTTTTGTGTAGTACTTGGCACCCGCTTTTACAGCACCAGAATTTGGTCCCAGGGTTCAAATCAAGTGCTGTCTGTAAGAAGTTTACACCTTCTCCCCGTGTCTGTGCGAGTTTTCCCCCGGGACTCCGGTTTCAAAACATTAAATTGTGTGGAACAGACTCATGGGCCGAAAGAGCCTGTTACCGCACTGTACGTCTAAATCTATCAGCCTGAATCGTCAACAGCCTTTTACTTCCAATGGAGGCTGCGGGACCTGCTGGGTTTCCCCAGTGTGTGGAGGGACACTGTCGTATCAACCTTTAGTGGAGTTCTGCTCCCCCTTCTGGGCTGATACGGTACTGCAGGGCCACAGCTGATTGAAAGGTTGAACCTGATTAGTTGTTTTTTAGTTAAATTTTATATTTAACTACTTACATTTAGACAAACAGCTCGATAACCGGCCCTTTCGGCCCATGAGCCCGTGCTGCACAATTACACCTGTTACAGCATAAGTTAGAATAACTGAGACTTAAATACGTCTTTAATTGAGATTCTTGAAGTTTGGTTTAAGTTACTCCACAAACTGAGAAACTAAAGACATCGCATTTAAAATGCAACAGCTTTGCTGAAGTGGGACATTATCTGCTTTCAGGTGGAATCGCCTGGTGAATGTGGCTCCGGAGCAGGCTGCAAGGGCCTGTGAAGTGACATTTGGGTGGCAGCGCTGCATGAGGTGATCTGCAATCTGAAAGATCTGAAATAGGGAGAGGGTCCACAAAGCAATCACCGGCTCCAGAGTCCAACAGGGGCAGTGTTTGGCAGCTCACCTCCCAGCTGCCTGACAACTTCCTACCCGCTGCCTGACAGCCCCCTCTTCGCTGCCTGACAGTCCACTCTTCATTGCCTGACAACCCCCTCCTAGCTGCTTGACAGCCCTCGGGCACAGGACTGAAGGGCTGGGGCGGCTGGTGAGTGAGTACAGGGCTGGCAGCTTGTTGAAAAAACACATTTTGAAGACGGGTTGTGGGTTCTGAGTTCAGCCAGTTGAAAATCCTGTGGCACAGTGGAAGTGTGATGGGTCACTGTAGTGTAAACCTTTGGTGGAGATATGCACCCCCTGCTGGGCTGTTATGGTACTGCAGGACCATGGCTGATTGAAAGGTTGTGCCTAATGCCCACGGTTGGTTTAGCAGTGGCTCCCAAAGAATATCTAGCAGAGGATGGTTTCGATTCATCGACCTCTGGGTTATGGGCACAACGTGCTTCTGTTGTGCCACTCTGCTTTCATGGAAAAATAATTATGAGCGGTATAGATGCAATAAACGCAAGCAGGTTTTTTATCCATTGAGTTTAGGTGAGACAAGAACCAGAGAGCATGGGTCAAGGGTGAAAGGTGAAGTGTTGAAAGGGAACATTCGGGGGAACATCATCCAGCATAGAGGGGTGGGAGTGTGGAACGAGCTGCCAGCTGAAGTGGTGAATGCCGGCTTGATTTTAATATTTACTAAAAGTTTGGACAGGTCCCTGGATGAGATTGGGTTGATTGGATACGGACTGAGTTCATATGGACTGGGGTTGAACGTTTAGCGCAGCAGTTAGTGTAACACTCTTAGAGCGGCAGAGACTGGGCATGGGTTCCTAATTGCCACTCTCTGTAACATGTTTGTACGTTCTCCCCATGTCTGTGCAGGGATCCATTGGGTGCTCAAGTTTCCTCCCACCATTCAAAAGGTACCAGGGCTGTAAGTTAATTTTGTGTGTTATGAGCCAATAGGTCACCAAAACCATATATTCACATACAGTTTATGGCATGGAAAAAGGCCATCGCAGCCCTTCTATGCCAGTTCACTCAAACAACTCCGCTCGATCCCCCTACCTATTCTCTGCCCATAACCCTCCAACCCACTCCCATCCATGGATATATCCATCCTCCTCTTAAATTAAAGAACGACTCTGAAACCCAGCAGAAATAGAAATTTATCAAGACAATGGTTACTTGAACAAGCTCTAAGCTCACATTTATGTAATGGGTACATGTTCAGTAAAGTTCTCTGGTTCACTGTCCAATCATTCACTTTTCACTTCTCCAGTTCACCAGTATCAGGCAATTCTTATGCTGTAGTCAGAATTCAACCTTTATTATTTCCACCAGGCTCTGGAGCTTAACGTTAAGTGGTTACCATTCAGGAAGGTTCTTGGTGATTTCAGAGAGAGTTTTATTTCTCGTTGGACACACACAAACTAATTTCCTCCAATCAGCCACTTCAAACTCTTGTCGAAGAAACTTGCCTCATCATGGGTTTTGCAAATGAAAACCTCTTCTTCCAGATCAGCAAAGAGTTCCTCTTGTTTCCATTATTTCAAGAGAAACACTCCAGGCAGGCACTTCCTCTTGTAAGGACTATAAAGGTGTTGAACAGGCTTAACTCAGAACCCACAACCCGTCTTCAAAATGGGGTTTGCAAACAAGATGCCAGCCCCATACTCACCCACATGCCGCCCCAGCCCTTCAGTCATGCGCCGGATGGCTGTCAAGCAGCTAGGAGGGGTTGTCAGGCAGCGAAGAGGGGACTGTCAGGCAGCGAAGAGGGGACTGTCAGGCAGCTGGTAGGAGGCTGTCAGGCAGCAGGGAGGCTAGCTGCCAAACGCTGCCCCTGTCGGACACTGGAGCCGATGTTTGCTTTGTGGACCCACTCCCCATTTCAGATCTTTCAGATTGCAGATCACCTGCAGCGCTGGCACCCAAATGTCTCCTCACAGGCCCTTGCAGCCTGCTCCGGAGCCACATTCTCCAGGCAATTCCACCTGAAAGCAGCTAATGTCCCACTTCAGCAAGTATGTTGCATTTTAAATGCGATGTTTTTTGTTTCTCAGTTTATGGAGTAACTGAAACCAAACTCCCATAATCTCTATTAAAGACGTATATTAGTATCAGTTATTCTACCCTATCCTGTAACAGGTGTAATTGTGCAGCACGGGCAAATGGGTCGAAAAGGCCGGTTACCGAGCTGTATGTCTAAAAGTAAATAGTTAAATATAAAATTTAACTTTGAAACAACTAATCAGGTTCAACCTTTCAATCAGCTGTGGCCCTGCAGTACCGTATCAGTCCAGTAGGGGGCGCAGAACTCCACCAAAGGTTTACACTACAATGACCCTCCAAACACTGGGGAAACCCAGCAGGTCCCGCAGCCTCCATCGGAAGTAAAACCCAGTCGACGATTCAGGCTGATGCATTTCTATCGCTGCTGGGTTTTTTATTCAAAGTCAATTTTCAGTGTCAATTCATTAATATAAGAAGAGGCTGGATATATGCATGGATAGGAGGGGGTTGGAGGGTTATGGGTGGAGAATAGGCAGGGGGATTGAGAAGAGTGGTTTGAGTGAACCGGCATAGAAGTGTTGAGATGGCCTTTTTCCATGCCATATGCCATATGTGATTATATTGACCTATTGGCTCATAACACACAAAAGTAACTTACAACCGTGGTACATTTTGAATGGTGGGAGGAAACTGGAGCATCCGATGGATCCCTACACAGACACTGGGAGAACGTACAAACATCTTACAGAGAGTGGCAATTCGGAACCCAGGCCCAGTCTCTGCCGCTGTAAGAGTGTTACACTAACTGCTGCTCTAACCGTTCAACTACAGTCCGTATGAACCCAGTCCGTATCCAATCAACCCAATCTCATCCAGGGACCTGTCCAAACTTTTATTAAATATTAAAATCAAGCCAGCATTCACCACTTCAGCTGGAAGCTCGTTCCACAATCCCACCCCTCTATGCGGGATGAAGTTCCTCCGAATGTGACCTATCAACAATTCACCTTTCACACTTGTCCCATGCCCTCTGGTTCTTGTGCCAGCGCTGCAATGGATAACTCAATGGATAAAAAGCCTGCTTGCATTTATTGCATCTGGACCACTCATAATTCTGTATCCACGTAAGCAGAGTGGCGCAGCGGAAGCGTGCTGGGCCCATAACCCAGAGGTCGATGGATTGAAACCATCCTCTGCTAGATATTCTTTGGGAGCCTTGGATGGTGTAGCAGTTGGCACCCTCTTTTACAGCGCCAGCAATTGGGCCCAGGGTTCAAATCAAGTGCTCCCCGTGTTTGTGCAGGTTTTCCCCCGGGGCTCCGGTTTCAAAACGCTAAATTGTGTGGAACAGACTCATGGGCCGAAAGAGACTGTTACCGCACTGTACGTCTAAACCTATCAGCCTGAATCGTCGACAGCCTTTTACTTCCGATGGAGGCTGCGGGACCTGCTGGGTTTCCCCAGTGTGTGGAGGGTCACTGTCGTATCAACCTTTGGTGGAGTTCTGCTCCCCCTACTGGGCTGATACGGTACTGCTGGGCCACAGTTGATTGAAAGGTTGAACCTGATTAGTTGTTTTTTAGTTAAATTTTATATTTAACTACTTACATTTAGACAAACAGCTCGAAAACCGGCCCTTTCGACCCATGTGCCCGTGTTGCACAATTACACCTGTTACAGGATACGTTAGAATACTTAAGTATAAAATACGTCTTTAATAGAGATTGTGGGAGTTTGGTTTAAGTTACACCACAAACTGAGAAACAAAAGACATCGCACTTAAAATGCAACAGCTTTGTTGAAGTGGGACATTAGCTGCTTTCAGGTGGAATCGGCCTGGCGAATGCGGCTCCGGAGCAGGCTGCAAGGGTCTGTGAAGAGACATTTGGGTGGCAGCGCTGCAGGAGGTGATCTGCATTCTGAAAGATATGAAATGGGGAGAGGGTCCACAAAGCAAACACGGACTGTAGAGTCCGACAGGGACAGAATTTAGCAGCTCACCTCCCCGCTGCCTGACAGCCTCCTAACTGCTGCCTGACAACCCTCTCTTCACTGCCTGACAGTCCCCTCTTCACTGCCTGACAACCCCCTCCTAGCTGCTTGACAGCCCTCCGGCGCAGGACTGAAGGACTGGGGCGGCATGTGGGTGAGTACGGGGCTGGCAGCTTGTTGACAAACCCCATTCTGAATACGGGTTGTGGGTTCTGAGTTAAGCCTGTTCAACACCTTTATAGTCCTCACAAGAGGAAGTGCCTGGTTGGAGTGTTTCTCTTGAAATAATGGAAACAAGAGGAACTCTTTGCTGACCTACAAGTAGAGGTTTTCATTTGCAAAACCCATGATGAAGCAAGTTACTTCGGCAAGAGATTGAAGTGGCTGATTGGAGGAAATCAGTTTGTGTGTGTCCGAGCAATAAAACTCTGAAATCAACAAGAACCCTCCTGAGCGATAACCACTTAACTTTAAGCTCCAGAGTCTGGTGGAAATGATAAAAGTTGAATTCTGTCTACAGCATGAGAATTGCCTGATACCGGTGAACTTGGAGAAGTGAAAAGTGAATGATTGGACAGTGAACCAGAGAACTTTCCTGAACATGTACCCATTACATAAATGTAAGCTTAGAGCTTGTTCAAGTAACCATTGTCTTGATGCATTTCTATTGCTGCTGGGTTTCAGAGTCGTTCTTTAATTTAAGAGGAGGATGGATATATCCATGGATAGGAAGGGGTTGGATTGTCATGGGCGGAGAATAGGTAGGGGGATCGAGCGGAGTTGTTTGAGTGAACCGGCATAGAAGGGCTGAGATGGCATTTTTCCATGACATATGCCATATGTGATTATATGGTTTTGGTGACTTATTGGCTCATAACACACAAAATTAACTTACACCCCTGGTACGTTTTGAATGATGTGAGGAAATTGGAGCATCCAACTCAATGGATAAAAAGCCTGCTTGCATTTATTGCATCTGGACCACTTGTAATTCTGCATTCATGTAAGCAGAGTGGCGCAGCGGAAGCGTGCTGGGCCCATAACCCAGAGGTCGATGGATCGAAACCATCCTCTGCTAGATATTCTTTGGGAGCCTTGGATGGTGTAGCAGTTGGCACCCTCTTTTACAGCGCCAGCAATTGGGCCCAGGGTTCAAATCAAGTGCTCCCAGTGTTTGTGCGGGTTGTCCCCCGGGGCTCCGGTTTCAAAACATTAAATTGTGTGGAACAGACTCATGGGCCGAAAGAGACTGTTACCGCACTGTACGTCTAAACCTATCAGCCTGAATCGTCGACAGCCTTTTACTTCCGATGGAGGCTGCGGGACCTGCTGGGTTTCCCCAGTGTGTGGAGGGTCACTGTCGTATCAACCTTTGGTGGAGTTCTGCTCCCCCTACTGGGCTGATGAATGGGCCATTCAGAGCCAGCTCTTCAGCGCTTGACGTCCTGCTTTGCGGAAACTGCCAAAATGTTTGGCCTGGAAGTCAGCCTGAAGAAAACTGAGGTCCTCCATCAGCCAGCTCCCCACCATGACTACCAGCCCCCCCACATCTCCATCGGGCACACAAAACTCAAAACGGTCAACCAGTTTACCTATCTCGGCTGCACCATTTCATCAGATGCAAGGATCGACAATGAGATAGACAACAGACTCGCCAAGGCAAATAGCGCCTTTGGAAGACTACACAAAAGAGTCTGGAAAAACAACCAACTGAAAAACCTCACAAAGATAAGCGTATACAGAGCCGTTGTCATACCCACACTCCTGTTCGGCTCCGAATCATGGGTCCTCTACCGGCACCACCTACGGCTCCTAGAACGCTTCCACCAGCGTTGTCTCCGCTCCATCCTCAACATCCATTGGAGCGCTCACACCCCTAACATCGAGGTACTCGAGATGGCAGAGGTCGACAGCATCGAGTCCACGCTGCTGAAGATCCAGCTGCGCTGGATGGGTCACGTCTCCAGAATGGAGGACCATCGCCTTCCCAAGATCGTATTATATGGCGAGCTCTCCACTGGCCACCGTGACAGAGGTGCACCAAAGAAAAGGTACAAGGACTGCCTAAAGAAATCTCTTGGTGCCTGCCACATTGACCACCGCCAGTGGGCTGATAACGCCTCAAACCGTGCATCTTGGCGCCTCACAGTTTGGCGGGCAGCAGCCTCCTTTGAAGAAGACCGCAGAGCCCACCTCACTGACAAAAGGCAAAGGAGGAAAAACCCAACACCCAACCCCAACCAACCAATTTTCCCTTGCAACCGATGCAATCGTGTCTGCCTGTCCCGCATCGGACTGGTCAGCCACAAACGAGCCTGCAGCTGACGTGGACTTTTTACCCCCTCCATAAATCTTCGTCCGCGAAGCCAAGCCAAAGAAGAAGAAACTGGGCTGATACGGTACTGCAGGGCCACAGTTGATTGAAAGGTTGAACCTGATTAGTTGTTTTTTAGTTAAATTTTATATTTAACTACTTACATTTAGACAAACAGCTCGATAACCGGCCCTTTCGACCCATGTACCCGTGTTGCACAATTACACCTGTTACAGGATACGTTAGAATACTTAAGTATAAAATACGTCTTTATTAGAGATTGTGGGAGTTTGGTTTAAGTTACACCACAAACTGTGAAACAAAAGACATCGCACTTAAAATGCAACAGCTTTGTTGAAGTGGGACATTAGCTGCTTTCAGGTGGAATCGGCCTGGCGAATGCGGCTCCGGAGCAGGCTGCAAGGGTCTGTGAAGAGACATTTGGGTGGCAGCGCTGCAGGAGGTGATCTGCATTCTGAAAGATCTGAAATGGGGAGAGGGTCCACAAAGCAAACACGGACTGCAGAGTCCGACAGGGACAGAATTTAGCAGCTCACCTCCCCGCTGCCTGACAGCCTCCTAACTGCTGCCTGACAACCCTCTCTTCACTGCCTGACAGTCCCCTCTTCACTGCCTGACAACCCCCTCCTAGCTGCTTGACAGCCCTCCGGCGCAGGACTGAAGGACTGGGGCGGCATGTGGGTGAGTACGGGGCTGGCAGCTTGTTGACAAACCCCATTCTGAATACGGGTTGTGGGTTCTGAGTTAAACCTGATCAACACCTTTATAGTCCTCACAAGAGGAAGTGCCTGGTTGGAGTGTTTCTCTTGAAATAATGGAAACAAGAGGAACTCTTTGCTGACCTGCAAGTAGAGGTTTTCATTTGCAAAACCCATGATGAAGCAAGTTACTTCGGCAAGAGATTGAAGTGGCTGATTGGAGGAAATCAGTTTGTGTGTGTCCGAGCAATAAAACTCTGAAATCAACAAGAACCTTCCTGAGCGATAACCACTTAACTTTAAGCTCCAAAGCCTGGTGGAAATGATAAAAGTTGAATTCTGTCTACAGCATGAGAATTGCCTGATACCGGTGAACTTGGAGAAGTGAAAAGTGAATGATTGGACAGTGAACCAGAGAACTTTCCTGAACATGTACCCATTACATAAATGTAAGCTTAGTGCTTGTTCAAGTAACCATTGTCTTGATACATTTCTATTGCTGCTGGGTTTCAGAGTCGTTCTTTAATTTAAGAGGAGGATGGATATAGCCATGGATAGGAGGGGGTTGGAATGTTATGGGCGGAGAATAGGTAGGGGGATCGAGCGGAGTTGTTTGAGTGAACCGGCATAGAAGGGCTGAGATGGCCTTTTTCCATGACATATGCCATATGTGATTATATGGTTTTGGTGACTTATTGGCTCATAACACACAAAATTAACTTACACCCCTGGTACGTTTTGAATGATGTGAGGAAATTGGAGCATCCAACTCAATGGATAAAAAGCCTGCTTGCATTTATTGCATCTGGACCACTTGTAATTCTGCATCCATGTAAGCAGAGTGGCGCAGCGGAAGCGTGCTGGGCCCATAACCCAGAGGTCGATGGATCAAAACCATCCTCTGCTAGGTATTCTTTGGGAGCCACGTTTTGTGTAGTACTTGGCACCCGCTTTTACAGCACCAGAATTTGGTCCCAGGGTTCAAATCAAGTGCTGTCTGTAAGAAGTTTACACCTTCTCCCCGTGTCTGTGCGAGTTTTCCCCCGGGACTCCGGTTTCAAAACATTAAATTGTGTGGAACAGACTCATGGGCCGAAAGAGCCTGTTACCGCACTGTACGTCTAAATCTATCAGCCTGAATCGTCAACAGCCTTTTACTTCCAATGGAGGCTGCGGGACCTGCTGGGTTTCCCCAGTGTGTGGAGGGACACTGTCGTATCAACCTTTAGTGGAGTTCTGCTCCCCCTTCTGGGCTGATACGGTACTGCAGGGCCACAGCTGATTGAAAGGTTGAACCTGATTAGTTGTTTTTTAGTTAAATTTTATATTTAACTACTTACATTTAGACAAACAGCTCGATAACCGGCCCTTTCGGCCCATGAGCCCGTGCTGCACAATTACACCTGTTACAGCATAAGTTAGAATAACTGAGACTTAAATACGTCTTTAATTCAGATTCTTGAAGTTTGGTTTAAGTTACTCCACAAACTGAGAAACTAAAGACATCGCATTTAAAATGCAACAGCTTTGCTGAAGTGGGACATTATCTGCTTTCAGGTGGAATCGCCTGGTGAATGTGGCTCCGGAGCAGGCTGCAAGGGCCTGTGAAGTGACATTTGGGTGGCAGCGCTGCATGAGGTGATCTGCAATCTGAAAGATCTGAAATAGGGAGAGGGTCCACAAAGCAAACACCGGCTCCAGAGTCCAACAGGGGCAGTGTTTTGCAGCTCACCTCCCAGCTGCCCTACAACTTCCTACCCGCTGCCTGACAGCCCCCTCTTCGCTGCCTGACAGTCCACTCTTCATTGCATGACAACCCCCTCCTAGCTGCTTGACAGCCCTCCGGCACAGGACTGAAGGGCTGGGGCGGCTGGTGGGTGAGTACGGGGCTGGCAGCTTGTTGAAAAAACACATTTTGAAGACGGGTTGTGGGTTCTGAGTTCAGCCAGTTGAAAATCCTGTGGCACAGTGGAAGTGTGATGGGTCACTGTAGTGTAAACCTTTGGTGGAGTTATGCACCCCCTGCTGGGCTATTATGGTACTGCAGGACCATGGCTGATTGAAAGGTTGTGCCAAATGCCCACGATTGGTTTAGCAGTGGCTCCCAAAGAATATCTAGCAGAGGATGGTTTCGATTCATCGACCTCTGGGTTATGGGCACAACGTGCTTCTGATGTGCCACTCTGCTTTCATGGAAAAATAATTAGGAGCGGTATAGATGCAATAAACGCAAGCAGGTTTTTTATCCATTGAGTTTAGGTGAGACAAGAACCAGAGAGCATGGGTCAAGGGTGAAAGGTGAAGTGTTGAAAGGGAACATTCGGGGGAACATCATCCAGCATAGAGGGGTGGGAGTGTGGAACGAGCTGCCAGCTGAAGTGGTGAATGCCGGCTTGATTTTAATATTTACTAAAAGTTTGGACAGGTCCCTGGATGAGATTGGGTTGATTGGATACGGACTGAGTTCATATGGACTGGGGTTGAACGTTTAGCGCAGCAGTTAGTGTAACACTCTTAGAGCGGCAGAGACTGGGCATGGGTTCCTAATTGCCACTCTCTGTAACATGTTTGTACGTTCTCCCCATGTCTGTGTAGGGATCCATTGGGTGCTCCAGTTTCCTCCCACCATTCAAAAGGTACCAGGGCTGTAAGTTAATTTTGTGTGTTATGAGCCAATAGGTCACCAAAACCATATATTCACATACAGTTTATGGCATGGAAAAAGGCCATCTCAGCCCTTCTATGCCGGTTCACTCAAACAACTCCGCTCGATCCCCCTACCTATTCTCTGCCCATAACCCTCCAACCCACTCCCATCCATGGATATATCCATCCTCCTCTTAAATTAAAGAACGACTCTGAAACCCAGCAGAAATAGAAATTTATCAAGACAATGGTTACTTGAACAAGCTCTAAGCTCACATTTATGTAATGGGTACATGTTCGGGAAAGTTCTCTGGTTCACTGTCCAATCATTCACTTTTCACTTCTCCAGTTCACCAGTATCAGGCAATTCTTATGCTGTAGTCAGAATTCAACCTTTATTATTTCCACCAGGCTCTGGAGCTTAACGTTAAGTGGTTACCATTCAGGAAGGTTCTTGGTGATTTCAGAGAGAGTTTTATTTCTCGTTGGACACACACAAACTAATTTCCTCCAATCAGCCACTTCAAACTCTTGTCGAAGAAACTTGCCTCATCATGGGTTTTGCAAATGAAAACCTCTTCTTCCAGATCAGCAAAGAGTTCCTCTTGTTTCCATTATTTCAAGAGAAACACTCCAGGCAGGCACTTCCTCTTGTAAGGACTATAAAGGTGTTGAACAGGCTTAACTCAGAACCCACAACCCGTCTTCAAAATGGGGTTTGCAAACAAGATGCCAGCCCCGTACTCACCCACATGCCGCCCCAGCCCTTCAGTCATGCGCCGGATGGCTGTCAAGCAGCTAGGAGGGGTTGTCAGGCAGCGAAGAGGGGACTGTCAGGCAGCGAAGAGGGGACTGTCAGGCAGCTGGTAGGAGGCTGTCAGGCAGCAGGGAGGTTAGCTGCCAAACGCTGCCCCTGTCGGACACTGGAGCCGATGTTTGCTTTGTGGACCCACTCCCCATTTCAGATCTTTCAGATTGCAGATCACCTGCAGCGCTGGCACCCAAATGTCTCCTCACAGGCCCTTGCAGCCTGCTCCGGAGCCACATTCTCCAGGCAATTCCACCTGAAAGCAGCTAATGTCCCACTTCAGCAAGTATGTTGCATTTTAAATGCGATGTTTTTTGTTTCTCAGTTTATGGAGTAACTGAAACCAAACTCCCATAATCTCTATTAAAGACGTATATTAGTATCAGTTATTCTAACCTATCCTGTAACAGGTGTAATTGTGCAGCACGGGCAAATGGGTCGAAAAGGCCGGTTACCGAGCTGTATGTCTAAAAGTAAATAGTTAAATATAAAATTTAACTTAGAAACAACTAATCAGGTTCAACCTTTCAATCAGCTGTGGCCCTGCAGTACCGTATCAGTCCAGTAGGGGGCGCAGAACTCCACCAAAGGTTTACACTACAATGACCCTCCAAACACTGAGGAAACCCAGCAGGTCCCGCAGCCTCCATCAGAAGTAAAACCCAGTCGACGATTCAGGCTGATGCATTTCTATCGCTGCTGGGTTTTTTATTCAAAGTCAATTTTCAGTGTCAATTCATTAATATAAGAAGAGGCTGGATATATGCATGGATAGGAGGGGGTTGGAGGGTTATGGGTGGAGAATAGGCAGGGGGATCGAGAAGAGTGGTTTGAGTGAACCGGCATAGAAGTGTTGAGATGGCCTTTTTCCATGCCATATGCCATATGTGATTATATTGACCTATTGGCTCATAACACACAAAAGTAACTTACAACCGTGGTACATTTTGAATGGTGGGAGGAAACTGGAGCATCCGATGGATCCCTACACAGACACTGGGAGAACGTACAAACATCTTACAGAGAGTGGCAATTCGGAACCCAGGCCCAGTCTCCGCCGCTCTAAGAGTGTTACACTAACTGCTGCTCTAACCGTTCAACTACAGTCCGTATGAACCCAGTCCGTATCCAATCAACCCAATCTCATCCAGGGACCTGTCCAAACTTTTATTAAATATTAAAATCAAGCCAGCATTCACCACTTCAGCTGGAAGCTCGTTCCACAATCCCACCCCTCTATGCGGGATGAAGTTCCTCCGAATGTGACCTATCTACAATTCACCTTTCACACTTGTCCCATGCCCTCTGGTTCTTGTGCCAGCGCTGCAATGGATAACTCAATGGATAAAAAGCCTGCTTGCATTTATTGCATCTGGACCACTCATAATTCTGTATCCATGTAAGCAGAGTGGCGCAGCGGAAGCGTGCTGGGCCCATAACCCAGAGGTCGATGGATTGAAACCATCCTCTGCTAAATATTCTTTGGGAGCCTTGGATGGTGTAGCAGTTGGCACCCTCTTTTACAGCGCCAGCAATTGGGCCCAGGGTTCAAATCAAGTGCTCCCCGTGTTTGTGCAGGTTTTCCCCCGGGGCTCCGGTTTCAAAACGCTAAATTGTGTGGAACAGACTCATGGGCCGAAAGAGACTGTTACCGCACTGTACGTCTAAACCTATCAGCCTGAATCGTCGACAGCCTTTTACTTCCGATGGAGGCTGCGGGACCTGCTGGGTTTCCCCAGTGTGTTGAGGGTCACTGTCGTATCAACCTTTGGTGGAGTTCTGCTCACCCTACTGGGCTGATATGGTACTGCAGGGCCAAAGTTGATTGAAAGGTTGAACCTGATTAGTTGTTTTTTAGTTAAATTTTATATTTAACTACTTACATTTAGACAAACAGCTCGATAACCGGCCCTTTCGACCCATGTGCCCGTGTTGCACAATTACACCTGTTACAGGATACGTTAGAATACTTAAGTATAAAATACGTCTTTAATAGAGATTGTGGGAGTTTGGTTTAAGTTACACCACAAACTGAGAAACAAAAGACATCGCACTTAAAATGCAACAGCTTTGTTGAAGTGGGACATTAGCTGCTTTCAGGTGGAATCGGCCTGGCGAATGCGGCTCCGGAGCAGGCTGCAAGGGTCTGTGAAGAGACATTTGGGTGGCAGCGCTGCAGGAGGTGATCTGCATTCTGAAAGATCTGAAATGGGGAGAGGGTCCACAAAGCAAACACGGACTGCAGAGTCCGACCGGGACAGAATTTAGCAGCTCACCTCCCCGCTGCCTGACAGCCTCCTAACTGCTGCCTGACAACCCTCTCTTCACTGCCTGACAGTCCCCTCTTCACTGCCTGACAACCCCCTCCTAGCTGCTTGACAGCCCTCCGGCGCAGGACTGAAGGACTGGGGCGGCATGTGGGTGAGTACGGGGCTGGCAGCTTGTTGACAAACCCCATTCTGAATACGGGTTGTGGGTTCTGAGTTAAACCTGATCAACACCTTTATAGTCCTCACAAGAGGAAGTGCCTGGTTGGAGTGTTTCTCTTGAAATAATGGAAACAAGAGGAACTCTTTGCTGACCTGCAAGTAGAGGTTTTCATTTGCAAAACCCATGATGAAGCAAGTTACTTCGGCAAGAGATTGAAGTGGCTGATTGGAGGAAATCAGTTTGTGTGTGTCCGAGCAATAAAACTCTGAAATCAACAAGAACCTTCCTGAGCGATAACCACTTAACTTTAAGCTCCAGAGCCTGGTGGAAATGATAAAAGTTGAATTCTGTCTACAGCATGAGAATTGCCTGATACCGGTGAACTTGGAGAAGTGAAAAGTGAATGATTGGACAGTGAACCAGAGAACTTTCCTGAACATGTACCCATTACATAAATGTAAGCTTAGTGCTTGTTCAAGTAACCATTGTCTTGATACATTTCTATTGCTGCTGGGTTTCAGAGTCGTTCTTTAATTTAAGAGGAGGATGGATATATCCATGGATAGAAGGGGGTTGGAATGTTATGGGCGGAGAATAGGTAGGGGGATCGAGCGGAGTTGTTTGAGTGAACCGGCATAGAAGGGCTGAGATGGCCTTTTTCCATGACATATGCCATATGTGATTATATGGTTTTGGTGACTTATTGGCTCATAACACACAAAATTAACTTACACCCCTGGTACGTTTTGAATGATGTGAGGAAATTGGAGCATCCAACTCAATGGATAAAAAGCCTGCTTGCATTTATTGCATCTGGACCACTTGTAATTCTGCATTCATGTAAGCAGAGTGGCGCAGCGGAAGCGTGCTGGGCCCATAACCCAGAGGTCGATGGATCGAAACCATCCTCTGCTAGATATTCTTTGGGAGCCTTGGATGGTGTAGCAGTTGGCACCCTCTTTTACAGCGCCAGCAATTGGGCCCAGGGTTCAAATCAAGTGCTCCCAGTGTTTGTGCGGGTTTTCCCCCGGGGCTCCGGTTTCAAAACATTAAATTGTGTGGAACAGACTCATGGGCCGAAAGAGACTGTTACCGCACTGTACGTCTAAACCTATCAGCCTGAATCGTCGACAGCCTTTTACTTCCGATGGAGGCTGTGGGACCTGCTGGGTTTCCCCAGTGTGTGGAGGGTCACTGTCGTATCAACCTTTGGTGGAGTTCTGCTCCCCCTACTGGGCTGATGAATGGGCCATTCAGAGCCAGCTCTTCAGCGCTTGACGTCCTGCTTTGCGGAAACTGCCAAAATGTTTGGCCTGGAAGTCAGCCTGAAGAAAACTGAGGTCCTCCATCAGCCAGCTCCCCACCATGACTACCAGCCCCCCCACATCTCCATCGGGCACACAAAACTCAAAACGGTCAACCAGTTTACCTATCTCGGCTGCACCATTTCATCAGATGCAAGGATCGACAATGAGATAGACAACAGATTCGCCAAGGCAAATAGCGCCTTTGGAAGACTACACAAAAGAGTCTGGAAAAACAACCAACTGAAAAACCTCACAAAGATAAGCGTATACAGAGCCGTTGTCATACCCACACTCCTGTTCGGCTCCGAATCATGGGTCCTCTACCGGCACCACCTACGGCTCCTAGAACGCTTCCACCAGCGTTGTCTCCGCTCCATCCTCAACATCCATTGGAGCGCTCACACCCCTAACATCGAGGTACTCGAGATGGCAGAGGTCGACAGCATCGAGTCCACGCTGCTGAAGATCCAGCTGCGCTGGATGGGTCACGTCTCCAGAATGGAGGACCATCGCCTTCCCAAGATCGTATTATATGGCGAGCTCTCCACTGGCCACCGTGACAGAGGTGCACCAAAGAAAAGGTACAAGGACTGCCTAAAGAAATCTCTTGGTGCCTGCCACATTGACCACCGCCAGTGGGCTGATAACGCCTCAAACCGTGCATCTTGGCGCCTCACAGTTTGGCGGGCAGCAGCCTCCTTTGAAGAAGACCGCAGAGCCCACCTCACTGACAAAAGGCAAAGGAGGAAAAACCCAACACCCAACCCCAACCAACCAATTTTCCCTTGCAACCGCTGCAATCGTGTCTGCCTGTCCCGCATCGGACTGGTCAGCCACAAACGAGCCTGCAGCTGACGTGGACTTTTTACCCCCTCCATAAATCTTCGTCCGCGAAGCCAAGCCAAAGAAGAAGAAACTGGGCTGATACGGTACTGCAGGGCCACAGTTGATTGAAAGGTTGAACCTGATTAGTTGTTTTTTAGTTAAATTTTATATTTAACTACTTCTTTCTTTGGCTTGGCTTCGCGGACGAAGATTTATGGAGGGGGTAAAAAAGTCCACGTCAGCTGCAGGCTCGTTTGTGGCTGACCAGTCCGATGCGGGACAGGCAGACACGATTGCAGCGGTTGCAAGGGAAAATTGGTTGGTTGGGGTTGGGTGTTGGGTTTTTCCTCCTTTGCCTTTTGTCAGTGAGGTGGGCTCTGCGGTCTTCTTCAAAGGAGGCTGCTGCCCGCCAAACTGTGTGGCGCCAAGATGCACGGTTTGAGGCGTTATCAGCCCACTGGCGGTGGTCAATGTGGCAGGCACCAAGAGATTTCTTTAGGCAGTCCTTGTACCTTTTCTTTGGTGCACCTCTGTCACGGTGGCCAGTGGAGAGCTCGCCATATAATACGATCTTGGGAAGGCGATGGTCCTCCATTCTGGAGACGTGACCCATCCAGCGCAGCTGGATCTTCAGCAGCGTGGACTCGATGCTGTCGACCTCTGCCATCTCGAGTACCTCGACGTTAGGGGTGTGAGCGCTCCAATGGATGTTGAGGATGGAGCGGAGACAACGCTGGTGGAAGCGTTCTAGGAGCCGTAGGTGGTGCCGGTAGAGGACCCATGATTCGGAGCCGAACAGGAGTGTGGGTATGACAACGGCTCTGTATACGCTTATCTTTGTGAGGTTTTTCAGTTGGTTGTTTTTCCAGACTCTTTTGTGTAGTCTTCCAAAGGCGCTATTTGCCTTGGCGAGTCTGTTGTCTATCTCATTGTCGATCCTTGCATCTGATGAAATGGTGCAGCCAAGATAGGTAAACTGGTTGACCGTTTTGAGTTTTGTGTGCCCGATGGAGATGTGGGGGGGCTGGTAGTCATGGTGGGGAGCTGGCTGATGGAGGACCTCAGTTTTCTTCAGGCTGACTTCCAGGCCAAACATTTTGGCAGTTTCCGCAAAGCAGGACGTCAAGCGCTGAAGAGCTGGCTCTGAATGGGCAACTAAAGCGGCATCATCTGCAAAGAGTAGTTCACGGACAAGTTTCTCTTGTGTCTTGGTGTGAGCTTGCAGGCGCCTCAGATTGAAGAGACTGCCATCCGTGCGGTACCGGATGTAAACAGCGTCTTCATTGTTGGGGTCTTTCATGGCTTGGTTCAGCATCATGCTGAAGAAGATTGAAAAGAGGGTTGGTGCGAGAACACAGCCTTGCTTCACTACTTACATTTAGACAAACAGCTCGATAACCGGCCCTTTCGACCCATGTGCCCGTGTTGCACAATTACACCTGTTACAGGATACGTTAGAATACTTAAGTATAAAATACGTCTTTAATAGAGATTTTGGGAGTTTGGTTTAAGTTACACCATAAACTGAGAAACAAAAGACATCGCACTTAAAATGCAACAGCTTTGTTGAAGTGGGACATTAGCTGCTTTCAGGTGGAATCGGCCTGGCGAATGCGGCTCCGGAGCAGGCTGCAAGGGTCTGTGAAGAGACATTTGGGTGGCAACGCTGCAGGAGGTGATCTGCATTCTGAAAGATCTGACATGGGGAGAGGGTCCACAAAGCAAACACGGACTGTAGAGTCCGACAGGGACAGAATTTAGCAGCTCACCTCCCTGCTGCCTGACAGCCTCCTAACTGCTGCCTGACAACCCTCTCTTCACCACCTGACAGTCCCCTCTTCACTGCCTGACAACCCCCTCCTTGCTGCTTGACAGCCCTCCGGCGCAGGACTGAAGGACTGGGGCGGCATGTGGGTGAGTACGGGGCTGGCAGCTTGTTGACAAACCCCATTCTGAATACGGGTTGTGGGTTCTGAGTTAAGCCTGTTCAACACCTTTATAGTCCTCACAAGAGGAAGTGCCTGGTTGGAGTGTTTCTCTTGAAATAATGGAAACAAGAGGAACTCTTTGCTGACCTGCAAGTAGAGGTTTTCATTTGCAAAACCCATGATGAAGCAAGTTACTTCGGCAAGAGATTGAAGTGGCTGATTGGAGGAAATCAGTTTGTGTGTGTCCGAGCAATAAAACTCTGAAATCAACAAGAACCTTCCTGAGCGATAACCACTTAACTTTAAGCTCCAGAGTCTGGTGGAAATGATAAAAGTTGAATTCTGTCTACAGCATGAGAATTGCCTGATACCGGTGAACTTGGAGAAGTGAAAAGTGAATGATTGGACAGTGAACCAGAGAACTTTCCTGAACATGTACCCATTACATAAATGTAAGCTTAGAGCTTGTTCAAGTAACCATTGTCTTGATGCATTTCTATTGCTGCTGGGTTTCAGTTCGTTCTTTAATTTAAGAGGAGGATGGATATATCCATGGATAGAAGGGGGTTGGAATGTTATGGGCGGAGAATAGGTAGGGGGATCGAGCGGAGTTGTTTGAGTGAACCGGCATAGAAGGGCTGAGATGGCCTTTTTCCATGACATATGCCATATGTGATTATATGGTTTTGGTGACTTATTGGCTCATAACACACAAAATTAACTTACACCCCTGGTACGTTTTGAATGATGTGAGGAAATTGAAGCATCCAACTCAATGGATAAAAAGCCTGCTTGCATTTATTGCATCTGGACCACTTGTAATTCTGCATTCATGTAAGCAGAGTGGCGCAGCGGAAGCGTGCTGGGCCCATAACCCAGAGGTCGATGGATCGAAACCATCCTCTGCTAGATATTCTTTGGAAGCCTTGGATGGTGTAGCAGTTGGCACCCTCTTTTACAGCGCCAGCAATTGGGCCCAGGGTTCAAATCAAGTGCTCCCAGTGTTTGTGCGGGTTTTCCCCCGGGGCTCCGGTTTCAAAACATTAAATTGTGTGGAACAGACTCATGGGCCGAAAGAGACTGTTACCGCACTGTACGTCTAAACCTATCAGCCTGAATCGTCGACAGCCTTTTACTTCCAATGGAGGCTGCGGGACCTGCTGGGTTTCCCCAGTGTGTGGAGGGTCACTGTCGTATCAACCTTTGGTGGAGTTCTGCTCCCCCTACTGGGCTGATACGGTACTGCAGGGCCACAGCTGATTGAAAGGTTGAACCTGATTAGTTGTTTTTTAGTTAAATTTTATATTTAACTACTTACATTTAGACAAACAGCTTGATAACCGGCCCTTTCGGCCCATGAGCCCGTGCTGCACAATTACACCTGTTACAGCATAGGTTAGAATAACTGAGACTTAAATACGTCTTTAATTGAGATTCTTGAAGTTTGGTTTAAGTTACTCCACAAACTGAGAAACTAAAGACATCGCATTTAAAATGCAACAGCTTTGCTGAAGTGGGACATTATCTGCTTTCAGGTGGAATCGCCTGGTGAATGTGGCTCCGGAGCAGGCTGCAAGGGCCTGTGAAGTGACATTTGGGTGGCAGCGCTGCATGAGGTGATCTGCAATCTGAAAGATCTGAAATAGGGAGAGGGTCCACAAAGCAATCACCGGCTCCAGAGTCCAACAGGGGCAGTGTTTGGCATCTCACCTCCCAGCTGCCTGACAACTTCCTACTCGCTGCCTGACAGCCCCATCTTCGCTGCCTGACAGTCCACTCTTCATTGCCTGACAACCCCCTCCTAGCTGCTTGACAGCCCTCGGGCACAGGACTGAAGGGCTGGGGCGGCTGGTGAGTGAGTACGGGGCTGGCAGCTTGTTGAAAAAACACATTTTGAAGACGGGTTGTGGGTTCTGAGTTCAGCCAGTTGAAAATCCTGTGGCACAGTGGAAGTGTGATGGGTCACTGTCGTGTAAACCTTTGGTGGAGTTATGCACCCCCTGCTGGGCTGTTATGGTACTGCAGGACCATGGCTGATTGAAAGGTTGTGCCAAATGCCCACGGTTGGTTTAGCAGTGGCTCCCAAAGAATATCTAGCAGAGGATGGTTTCGATTCATCGACCTCTGGGTTATGGGCACAACGTGCTTCTGTTGTGCCACTCTGCTTTCATGGAAAAATAATTATGAGCGGTATAGATGCAATAAACGCAAGCAGGTTTTTTATCCATTGAGTTTAGGTGAGACAAGAACCAGAGAGCATGGGTCAAGGGTGAAAGGTGAAGTGTTGAAAGGGAACATTCGGGGGAACATCATCCAGCATAGAGGGGTGGGAGTGTGGAACGAGCTGCCAGCTGAAGTGGTGAATGCCGGCTTGATTTTAATATTTACTAAAAGTTTGGACAGGTCCCTGGATGAGATTGGGTTGATTGGATACGGACTGGGTTCATATGGACTGGGGTTGAACGTTTAGCGCAGCAGTTAGTGTAACACTCTTAGAGCGGCAGAGACTGGGCATGGGTTCCAAATTGCCACTCTCTGTATCATGTTTGTACGTTCTCCCCATGTCTGTGTAGGAATCCATTGGGTGCTCCAGTTTCCTCCCACCATTCAAAAGGTACCAGGGCTGTAAGTTAATTTTGTGTGTTATGAGCCAATAGGTCACCAAAACCATATATTCACATACTGTTTATGGCATGGAAAAAGGCCATCTCAGCCCTTCTATGCCGGTTCACTCAAACAACTCCGCTCGATCCCCCTACCTATTCTCTGCCCATAACCCTCCAACCCACTCCCATCCATGGATATATCCATCCTCCTCTTAAATTAAAGAACGACTCTGAAACCCAGCAGAAATAGAAATTTATCAAGACAATGGTTACTTGAACAAGCTCTAAGCTTACATTTATGTAATGGGTACATGTTCAGGAAAGTTCTCTGGTTCACTGTCCAATCATTCACTTTTCACTTCTCCAAGTTCACCGGTATCAGGCAATTCTCATGCTGTAGACAGAATTCAACTTTTATCATTTCCACCAGACTCTGGAGCTTAAAGTTAAGTGGTTATCGCTCAGGAAGGTTCTTGTTGATTTCAGAGTTTTATTGCTCGGACACACACAAACTGATTTCCTCCAATCAGCCACTTCAATCTCTTGCCGAAGTAACTTGCTTCATCATGGGTTTTGCAAATGAAAACCTCCACTTGCAGGTCAGCAAAGAGGTCCTCTTGTTTCCATTATTTCAAGAGAAACACTCCAACCAGGCACTTCCTCTTGTGAGGACTATAAAGGTGTTGAACAGGCTTAAATCAGAACCCACAACCCGTATTCAGAATGGGGTTTGTCAACAAGCTGCCAGCCCCGTACTCACCCACATGCCGCCCCAGTCCTTCAGTCCTGCGCCGGAGGGCTGTCAAGCAGCTAGGAGAGGGTTGTCAGGCAGTGAAGAGGGGACTGTCAGGCAGCGAAGAGGGGACTGTCAGGCAGCTGGTAGGAGGCTGTCAGGCAGCAGGGAGGTTAGCTGCCAAACGCTGCCCCTGTCGGACACTGGAGCCGATGTTTGCTTTGTGGACCCACTCCCCATTTCAGATCTTTCAGATTGCAGATCACCTGCAGCGCTGGCACCCAAATGTCTCCTCACAGGCCCTTGCAGCCTGCTCCGGAGCCACATTCTCCAGGCAATTCCACCTGAAAGCAGCTAATGTCCCACTTCAGCAAGTATGTTGCATTTTAAATGCGATGTTTTTTGTTTCTCAGTTTATGGAGTAACTGAAACCAAACTCCCATAATCTCTATTAAAGACGTATTTTAGTATCAGTTATTCTACCCTATCCTGTAACAGGTGTAATTGTGCAGCACGGGCAAATGGGTCGAAAAGGCCGGTTACCGAGCTGTATGTCTAAAAGTAAATAGTTAAATATAAAATTTAACTTAGAAACAACTAATCAGGTTCAACCTTTCAATCAGCTGTGGCCCTGCAGTACCGTATCAGTCCAGTAGGGGGCGTAGAACTCCACCAAAGGTTTACACTACAATGACCCTCCAAACACTGGGGAAACCCAGCAGGTCCCGCAGCCTCCATCGGAAGTAAAACCCAGTCGACGATTCAGGCTGATGCATTTCTATCGCTGCTGGGTTTTTTATTCAAAGTCAATTTTCAGTGTCAATTCATTAATATAAGAAGAGGCTGGATATATGCATGGATAGGAGGGGGTTGGAGGGTTATGGGTGGAGAATAGGCAGGGGGATCGAGAAGAGTGGTTTGAGTGAACCGGCATAGAAGTGTTGAGATGGCCTTTTTCCATGCCATATGCCATATGTGATTATATTGACCTATTGGCTCATAACACACAAAAGTAACTTACAACCGTGGTACATTTTGAATGGTGGGAGGAAACTGGAGCATCCGATGGATCCCTACACAGACACTGGGAGAACGTACAAACATCTTACAGAGAGTGGCAATTCGGAACCCAGGCCCAGTCTCTGCCGCTGTAAGAGTGTTACACTAACTGCTGCTCTAACCGTTCAACTACAGTCCGTATGAACCCAGTCCGTATCCAATCAACCCAATCTCATCCAGGGACCTGTCCAAACTTTTATTAAATATTAAAATCAAGCCAGCATTCACCACTTCAGCTGGAAGCTCGTTCCACAATCCCACCCCTCTATGCGGGATGAAGTTCCTCCGAATGTGACCTATCAACAATTCACCTTTCACACTTGTCCCATGCCCTCTGGTTCTTGTGCCAGCGCTGCAATGGATAACTCAATGGATAAAAAGCATGCTTATATTTATTGCATCTGGACCACTCATAATTCTGTATCCATGTAAGCAGAGTGGCGCAGCGGAAGCGTGCTGGGCCCATAACCCAGAGGTCGATGGATTGAAACCATCCTCTGCTAGATATTCTTTGGGAGCCTTGGATGGTGTAGCAGTTGGCACCCTCTTTTACAGCGCCAGCAATTGGGCCCAGGGTTCAAATCAAGTGCCTCCCGTGTTTGTTCGGGTTTTCCCCCGGGGCTCTGGTTTCAAAACGTTAAATTGTGTGGAACAGACTCATGGGCCGAAACAGACTGTTACCGCACTGTACGTCTAAACCTATCAGCCTGAATCGTCGACAGCCTTTTACTTCCGATGGAGGCTGCGGGACCTGCTGGGTTTCCCCAGTGTGTGGAGGGTCACTGTCGTATCAACCTTTGGTGGAGTTCTGCTCACCCTACTGGGCTGATACGGTACTGCAGGGCCACAGTTGATTGAAAGGTTAAACCTGATTAGTTGTTTTTTAGTTAAATTTTATACTTAACTACTTACATTTAGACAAACAGCTCGATAACCGGCCCTTTCGACCCATGTGCCCGTGTTGCACAATTACACCTGTTACAGGATAAGTTAGAATACTTAAGTATAAAATACGTCTTTAATAGAGATTGTGGGAGTTTGGTTTAAGTTACACCACAAACTGAGAAACAAAAGACATCGCACTTAAAATGCAACAGCTTTGTTGAAGTGGGACATTAGCTGCTTTCAGGTGGAATCGGCCTGGCGAATGCGGCTCCGGAGCAGGCTGCAAGGGTCTGTGAAGAGACATTTGGGTGGCAGCGCTGCAGGAGGTGATCTGCATTCTTAAAGATCTGAAATGGGGAGTGGGTCCACAAAGCAAACACGGACTGCAGAGTCCGACAGGGACAGAATTTAGCAGCTCACCTCCCCGCTGCCTGACAGCCTCCTAACTGCTGCCTGACAACCCTCTCTTCACTGCCTGACAGTCCCCTCTTCACTGCCTGACAACCCCCTCCTAGCTGCTTGACAGCCCTCCGGCGCAGGACTGAAGGACTGGGGCGGCATGTGGGTGAGTACGGGGCTGGCAGCTTGTTGACAAACCCCATTCTGAATACGGGTTGTGGGTTCTGAGTTAAGCCTGTTCAACACCTTTATAGTCCTCACAAGAGGAAGTGCCTGGTTGGAGTGTTTCTCTTGAAATAATGGAAACAAGAGGAACTCTTTGCTGACCTGCAAGTAGAGGTTTTCATTTGCAAAACCCATGATGAAGCAAGTTACTTCGGCAAGAGATTGAAGTGGCTGATTGGAGGAAATCAGTTTGTGTGTGTCCGAGCAATAAAACTCTGAAATCAACAAGAACCTTCCTGAGCGATAACCACTTAACTTTAAGCTCCAGAGTCTGGTGCAAATGATAAAAGTTGAATTCTGTCTACAGCATGAGAATTGCCTGATACCGGTGAACTTGGAGAAGTGAAAAGTGAATGATTGGACAGTGAACCAGAGAACTTTCCTGAACATGTACCCATTACATAAATGTAAGCTTAGTGCTTGTTCAAATAACCATTGTCTTGATGCATTTCTATTGCTGCTGGGTTTCAGAGTCGTTCTTTAATTTAAGAGGAGAATGGATATATCCATGGATAGGAGGGGGTTGGAATGTTATGGGCGGAGAATAGGTAGGGGGATCGAGCGGAGTTGTTTGAGTGAACCGGCATAGAAGGGCTGAGATGGCCTTTTTCCATGACATATGCCATATGTGATTATATGGTTTTGGTGACTTATTGGCTCATAACACACAAAATTAACTTACACCCCTGGTACGTTTTGAATGATGTGAGGAAATTGGAGCATCCAACTCAATGGATAAAAAGTCTGCTTGCATTTATTGCATCTGGACCACTTGTAATTCTGCATTCATGTAAGCAGAGTGGCGCAGCGGAAGCGTGCTGGGCCCATAACCCAGAGGTCGATGGATCGAAACCATCCTCTGCTAGATATTCTTTGGGAGCCTTGGATGGTGTAGCAGTTGGCACCCTCTTTTACAGCACCAGCAATTGGGCCCAGGGTTCAAATCAAGTGCTCCCAGTGTTTGTGCGGGTTTTCCCCCGGGGCTCCGGTTTCAAAACATTAAATTGTGTGGAACAGACTCATGGGCCGAAACAGACTGTTACCGCACTGTACGTCTAAACCTATCAGCCTGAATCGTCGACAGCCTTTTACTTCCGATGGAGGCTGCGGGACCTGCTGGGTTTCCCCAGTGTGTGGAGGGTCACTGTCGTATCAACCTTTGGTGGAGTTCTGCTCCCCCTACTGGGCTGATGAATGGGCCATTCAGAGCCAGCTCTTCAGCGCTTGACGTCCTGCTTTGCGGAAACTGCCAAAATGTTTGGCCTGGAAGTCAGCCTGAAGAAAACTGAGGTCCTCCATCAGCCAGCTCCCCACCATGACTACCAGCCCCCCCACATCTCCATCGGGCACACAAAACTCAAAACGGTCAACCAGTTTACCTATCTCGGCTGCACCATTTCATCAGATGCAAGGATCGACAATGAGATAGACAACAGATTCGCCAAGGCAAATAGCGCCTTTGGAAGACTACACAAAAGAGTCTGGAAAAACAACCAACTGAAAAACCTCACAAAGATAAGCGTATACAGAGCCGTTGTCATACCCACACTCCTGTTCGGCTCCGAATCATGGGTCCTCTACCGGCACCACCTACGGCTCCTAGAACGCTTCCACCAGCGTTGTCTCCGCTCCATCCTCAACATCCATTGGAGCGCTCACACCCCTAACATCGAGGTACTCGAGATGGCAGAGGTCGACAGCATCGAGTCCACGCTGCTGAAGATCCAGCTGCGCTGGATGGGTCACGTCTCCAGAATGGAGGACCATCGCCTTCCCAAGATCGTATTATATGGCGAGCTCTCCACTGGCCACCGTGACAGAGGTGCACCAAAGAAAAGGTACAAGGACTGCCTAAAGAAATCTCTTGGTGCCTGCCACATTGACCACCGCCAGTGGGCTGATAACGCCTCAAACCGTGCATCTTGGCGCCTCACAGTTTGGCGGGCAGCAGCCTCCTTTGAAGAAGACCGCAGAGCCCACCTCACTGACAAAAGGCAAAGGAGGAAAAACCCAACACCCAACCCCAACCAACCAATTTTCCCTTGCAACCGCTGCAATCGTGTCTGCCTGTCCCGCATCGGACTGGTCAGCCACAAACGAGCCTGCAGCTGACGTGGACTTTTTACCCCCTCCATAAATCTTCGTCCGCGAAGCCAAGCCAAAGAAGAAGAAACTGGGCTGATACGGTACTGCAGGGCCACAGTTGATTGAAAGGTTGAACCTGATTAGTTGTTTTTTAGTTAAATTTTATATTTAACTACTTACATTTAGACAAACAGCTCGATAACCGGCCCTTTCGACCCATGTGCCCGTGTTGCACAATTACACCTGTTATAGGATACGTTAGAATACTTAAGTATAAAATACGTCTTTAATAGAGATTTTGGGAGTTTGGTTTAAGTTACACCATAAACTGAGAAACAAAAGACATCGCACTTAAAATGCAACAGCTTTGTTGAAGTGGGACATTAGCTGCTTTCAGGTGGAATCGGCCTGGCGAATGCGGCTCCGGAGCAGGCTGCAAGGGTCTGTGAAGAGACATTTGGGTGGCAACGCTGCAGGAGGTGATCTGCCTTCTGAAAGATCTGACATGGGGAGAGGGTCCACAAAGCAAACACGGACTGTAGAGTCCGACAGGGACAGAATTTAGCAGCTCACCTCCCTGCTGCCTGACAGCCTCCTAACTGCTGCCTGACAACCCTCTCTTCACCACCTGACAGTCCCCTCTTCACTGCCTGACAACCCCCTCCTTGCTGCTTGACAGCCCTCCGGCGCAGGACTGAAGGACTGGGGCGGCATGTGGGTGAGTACGGGGCTGGCAGCTTGTTGACAAACCCCATTCTGAATACGGGTTGTGGGTTCTGAGTTAAGCCTGTTCAACACCTTTATAGTCCTCACAAGAGGAAGTGCCTGGTTGGAGTGTTTCTCTTGAAATAATGGAAACAAGAGGAACTCTTTGCTGACCTGCAAGTAGAGGTTTTCATTTGCAAAACCCATGATGAAGCAAGTTACTTCGGCAAGAGATTGAAGTGGCTGATTGGAGGAAATCAGTTTGTGTGTGTCCGAGCAATAAAACTCTGAAATCAACAAGAACCTTCCTGAGCGATAACCACTTAACTTTAAGCTCCAGAGTCTGGTGCAAATGATAAAAGTTGAATTCTGTCTACAGCATGAGAATTGCCTGATACCGGTGAACTTGGAGAAGTGAAAAGTGAATGATTGGACAGTGAACCAGAGAACTTTCCTGAACATGTACCCATTACATAAATGTAAGCTTAGTGCTTGTTCAAATAACCATTGTCTTGATGCATTTCTATTGCTGCTGGGTTTCAGAGTCGTTCTTTAATTTAAGAGGAGAATGGATATATCCATGGATAGGAGGGGGTTGGAATGTTATGGGCGGAGAATAGGTAGGGGGATCGAGCGGAGTTGTTTGAGTGAACCGGCATAGAAGGGCTGAGATGGCCTTTTTCCATGACATATGCCATATGTGATTATATGGTTTTGGTGACTTATTGGCTCATAACACACAAAATTAACTTACACCCCTGGTACGTTTTGAATGATGTGAGGAAATTGGAGCATCCAACTCAATGGATAAAAAGTCTGCTTGCATTTATTGCATCTGGACCACTTGTAATTCTGCATTCATGTAAGCAGAGTGGCGCAGCGGAAGCGTGCTGGGCCCATAACCCAGAGGTCGATGGATCGAAACCATCCTCTGCTAGATATTCTTTGGGAGCCTTGGATGGTGTAGCAGTTGGCACCCTCTTTTACAGCACCAGCAATTGGGCCCAGGGTTCAAATCAAGTGCTCCCAGTGTTTGTGCGGGTTTTCCCCCGGGGCTCCGGTTTCAAAACATTAAATTGTGTGGAACAGACTCATGGGCCGAAACAGACTGTTACCGCACTGTACGTCTAAACCTATCAGCCTGAATCGTCGACAGCCTTTTACTTCCGATGGAGGCTGCGGGACCTGCTGGGTTTCCCCAGTGTGTGGAGGGTCACTGTCGTATCAACCTTTGGTGGAGTTCTGCTCCCCCTACTGGGCTGATGAATGGGCCATTCAGAGCCAGCTCTTCAGCGCTTGACGTCCTGCTTTGCGGAAACTGCCAAAATGTTTGGCCTGGAAGTCAGCCTGAAGAAAACTGAGGTCCTCCATCAGCCAGCTCCCCACCATGACTACCAGCCCCCCCACATCTCCATCGGGCACACAAAACTCAAAACGGTCAACCAGTTTACCTATCTCGGCTGCACCATTTCATCAGATGCAAGGATCGACAATGAGATAGACAACAGATTCGCCAAGGCAAATAGCGCCTTTGGAAGACTACACAAAAGAGTCTGGAAAAACAACCAACTGAAAAACCTCACAAAGATAAGCGTATACAGAGCCGTTGTCATACCCACACTCCTGTTCGGCTCCGAATCATGGGTCCTCTACCGGCACCACCTACGGCTCCTAGAACGCTTCCACCAGCGTTGTCTCCGCTCCATCCTCAACATCCATTGGAGCGCTCACACCCCTAACATCGAGGTACTCGAGATGGCAGAGGTCGACAGCATCGAGTCCACGCTGCTGAAGATCCAGCTGCGCTGGATGGGTCACGTCTCCAGAATGGAGGACCATCGCCTTCCCAAGATCGTATTATATGGCGAGCTCTCCACTGGCCACCGTGACAGAGGTGCACCAAAGAAAAGGTACAAGGACTGCCTAAAGAAATCTCTTGGTGCCTGCCACATTGACCACCGCCAGTGGGCTGATAACGCCTCAAACCGTGCATCTTGGCGCCTCACAGTTTGGCGGGCAGCAGCCTCCTTTGAAGAAGACCGCAGAGCCCACCTCACTGACAAAAGGCAAAGGAGGAAAAACCCAACACCCAACCCCAACCAACCAATTTTCCCTTGCAACCGCTGCAATCGTGTCTGCCTGTCCCGCATCGGACTGGTCAGCCACAAACGAGCCTGCAGCTGACGTGGACTTTTTACCCCCTCCATAAATCTTCGTCCGCGAAGCCAAGCCAAAGAAGAAGAAACTGGGCTGATACGGTACTGCAGGGCCACAGTTGATTGAAAGGTTGAACCTGATTAGTTGTTTTTTAGTTAAATTTTATATTTAACTACTTACATTTAGACAAACAGCTCGATAACCGGCCCTTTCGACCCATGTGCCCGTGTTGCACAATTACACCTGTTATAGGATACGTTAGAATACTTAAGTATAAAATACGTCTTTAATAGAGATTTTGGGAGTTTGGTTTAAGTTACACCATAAACTGAGAAACAAAAGACATCGCACTTAAAATGCAACAGCTTTGTTGAAGTGGGACATTAGCTGCTTTCAGGTGGAATCGGCCTGGCGAATGCGGCTCCGGAGCAGGCTGCAAGGGTCTGTGAAGAGACATTTGGGTGGCAACGCTGCAGGAGGTGATCTGCCTTCTGAAAGATCTGACATGGGGAGAGGGTCCACAAAGCAAACACGGACTGTAGAGTCCGACAGGGACAGAATTTAGCAGCTCACCTCCCTGCTGCCTGACAGCCTCCTAACTGCTGCCTGACAACCCTCTCTTCACCACCTGACAGTCCCCTCTTCACTGCCTGACAACCCCCTCCTTGCTGCTTGACAGCCCTCCGGCGCAGGACTGAAGGACTGGGGCGGCATGTGGGTGAGTACGGGGCTGGCAGCTTGTTGACAAACCCCATTCTGAATACGGGTTGTGGGTTCTGAGTTAAGCCTGTTCAACACCTTTATAGTCCTCACAAGAGGAAGTGCCTGGTTGGAGTGTTTCTCTTGAAATAATGGAAACAAGAGGAACTCTTTGCTGACCTGCAAGTAGAGGTTTTCATTTGCAAAACCCATGATGAAGCAAGTTACTTCGGCAAGAGATTGAAGTGGCTGATTGGAGGAAATCAGTTTGTGTGTGTCCGAGCAATAAAACTCTGAAATCAACAAGAACCTTCCTGAGCGATAACCACTTAACTTTAAGCTCCAGAGTCTGGTGGAAATGATAAAAGTTGAATTCTGTCTACAGCATGAGAATTGCCTGATACCGGTGAACTTGGAGAAGTGAAAAGTGAATGATTGGACAGTGAACCAGAGAACTTTCCTGAACATGTACCCATTACATAAATGTAAGCTTAGAGCTTGTTCAAGTAACCATTGTCTTGATGCATTTCTATTGCTGCTGGGTTTCAGAGTCGTTCTTTAATTTAAGAGGAGGATGGATATATCCATGGATAGAAGGGGGTTGGAATGTTATGGGCGGAGAATAGGTAGGGGGATCGAGCGGAGTTGTTTGAGTGAACCGGCATAGAAGGGCTGAGATGGCCTTTTTCCATGACATATGCCATATGTGATTATATGGTTTTGGTGACTTATTGGCTCATAACACACAAAATTAACTTACACCCCTGGTACGTTTTGAATGATGTGAGGAAATTGGAGCATCCAACTCAATGGATAAAAAGCCTGCTTGCATTTATTGCATCTGGACCACTTGTAATTCTGCATTCATGTAAGCAGAGTGGCGCAGCGGAAGCGTGCTGGGCCCATAACCCAGAGGTCGATGGATCGAAACCATCCTCTGCTAGATATTCTTTGGGAGCCTTGGATGGTGTAGCAGTTGGCACCCTCTTTTACAGCGCCAGCAATTGGGCCCAGGGTTCAAATCAAGTGCTCCCAGTGTTTGTGCGGGTTTTACCCCGGGGCTCCGGTTTCAAAACATTAAATTGTGTGGAACAGACTCATGGGCCGAAAGAGACTGTTACCGCACTGTACGTCTAAACCTATCAGCCTGAATCGTCGACAGCCTTTTACTTCCAATGGAGGCTGCGGGACCTGCTGGATTTCCCCAGTGTGTGGAGGGACACTGTCGTATCAACCTTTAGTGGAGTTCTGCTCCCACTTCTGGGCCGATACGGTACTGCAGGGCCACAGCTGATTGAAAGGTTGAACCTGATTAGTTGTTTTTTAGTTAAATTTTATATTTAACTACTTACATTTAGACAAACAGCTCGATAACCGGCCCTTTCGGCCCATGAGCCCGTGCTGCACAATTACACCTGTTACAGCATAAGTTAGAATAACTGAGACTTAAATACGTCTTTAATTGAGATTCTTGAAGTTTGGTTTAAGTTACTCCACAAACTGAGAAACTAAAGACATCGCATTTAAAATGCAACAGCTTTGCTGAAGTGGGACATTATCTGCTTTCAGGTGGAATCGCCTGGTGAATGTGGCTCCGGAGCAGGCTGCAAGGGCCTGTGAAGTGACATTTGGGTGGCAGCGCTGCATGAGGTGATCTGCAATCTGAAAGATCTGAAATAGGGAGAGGGTCCACAAAGCAATCACCGGCTCCAGAGTCCAACAGGGGCAGTGTTTGGCAGCTCACCTCCCAGCTGCCTGACAACTTCCTACCCGCTGCCTGACAGCCCCCTCTTCGCTGCCTGACAGTCCACTCTTCATTGCCTGACAACCCCCTCCTAGCTGCTTGACAGCCCTCGGGCACAGGACTGAAGGGCTGGGGCGGCTGGTGAGTGAGTACGGGGCTGGCAGCTTGTTGAAAAAACACATTTTGAAGACGGGTTGTGGGTTCTGAGTTCAGCCAGTTGAAAATCCTGTGGCACAGTGGAAGTGTGATGGGTCACTGTAGTGTAAACCTTTGGTGGAGTTATGCACCCCCTGCTGGGCTGTTATGGTACTGCAGGACCATGGCTGATTGAAAGGTTGTGCCTAATGCCCACGTTTGGTTTAGCAGTGGCTCCCAAAGAATATCTAGCAGAGGATGGTTTCGATTCATCGACCTCTGGGTTATGGGCACAACGTGCTTCTGTTGTGCCACTCTGCTTTCATGGAAAAATAATTATGAGCGGTATAGATGCAATAAACGCAAGCAGGTTTTTTATCCATTGAGTTTAGGTGAGACAAGAACCAGAGAGCATGGGTCAAGGGTGAAAGGTGAAGTGTTGAAAGGGAACATTCGGGGGAACATCATCCAGCATAGAGGGGTGGGAGTGTGGAACGAGCTGCCAGCTGAAGTGGTGAATGCCGGCTTGATTTTAATATTTACTAAAAGTTTGGACAGGTCCCTGGATGAGATTGGGTTGATTGGATACGGACTGAGTTCATATGGACTGGGGTTGAACGTTTAGCGCAGCAGTTAGTGTAACACTCTTAGAGCGGCAGAGACTGGGCATGGGTTCCTAATTGCCACTCTCTGTAACATGTTTGTACGTTCTCCCCATGTCTGTGCAGGGATCCATTGGGTGCTCAAGTTTCCTCCCACCATTCAAAAGGTACCAGGGCTGTAAGTTAATTTTGTGTGTTATGAGCCAATAGGTCACCAAAACCATATAATCAAATATGGCATATGGCATGGAAAAAGGCCATCTCAGCCCTTCTATGCCGGTTCACTCAAACAACTCCGCTCGATCCCCCTACCTATTCTCTGCCCATAACCCTCCAACCCACTCCCATCCATGGATATATCCATCCTCCTCTTAAATTAAAGAACGACTCTGAAACCCAGCAGAAATAGAAATTTATCAAGACAATGGTTACTTGAACAAGCTCTAAGCTCACATTTATGTAATGGGTACATGTTCGGGAAAGTTCTCTGGTTCACTGTCCAATCATTCACTTTTCACTTCTCCAGTTCACCAGTATCAGGCAATTCTTATGCTGTAGTCAGAATTCAACCTTTATTATTTCCACCAGGCTCTGGAGCTTAACGTTAAGTGGTTACCATTCAGGAAGGTTCTTGGTGATTTCAGAGAGAGTTTTATTTCTCGTTGGACACACACAAACTAATTTCCTCCAATCAGCCACTTCAAATTCTTCTCGAAGAAACTTGCCTCATCATGGGTTTTGCAAATGAAAACCTCTTCTTCCAGATCAGCAAAGAGTTCCTCTTGTTTCCATTATTTCAAGAGAAACACTCCAGGCAGGCACTTCCTCTTGTAAGGACTATAAAGGTGTTGAACAGGCTTAACTCAGAACCCACAACCCGTCTTCAAAATGAGGTTTGCAAACAAGATGCCAGCCCCGTACTCACCCACATGCCGCCCCAGCCCTTCAGTCATGCGCCGGATGGCTGTCAAGCAGCTAGGAGGGGTTGTCAGGCAGCGAAGAGGGGACTGTCAGGCAGCGAAGAGGGGACTGTCAGGCAGCTGGTAGGAGGCTGTCAGGCAGCAGGGAGGTTAGCTGCCAAACGCTGCCCCTGTCGGACACTGGAGCCGATGTTTGCTTTGTGGACCCACTCCCCATTTCAGATCTTTCAGATTGCAGATCACCTGCAGCGCTGGCACCCAAATGTCTCCTCACAGGCCCTTGCAGCCTGCTCCGGAGCCACATTCTCCAGGCAATTCCACCTGAAAGCAGCTAATGTCCCACTTCAGCAAGTATGTTGCATTTTAAATGCGATGTTTTTTGTTTCTCAGTTTATGGAGTAACTGAAACCAAACTCCCATAATCTCTATTAAAGACGTATATTAGTATCAGTTATTCTACCCTATCCTGTAACAGGTGTAATTGTGCAGCACGGGCAAATGGGTCGAAAAGGCCGGTTACCGAGCTGTATGTCTAAAAGTAAATAGTTAAATATAAAATTTAACTTAGAAACAACTAATCAGGTTCAACCTTTCAATCAGCTGTGGCCCTGCAGTACCGTATCAGTCCAGTAGGGGGCGCAGAACTCCACCAAAGGTTTACACTACAATGACCCTCCAAACACTGGGGAAACCCAGCAGGTCCCGCAGCCTCCATCGGAAGTAAAACCCAGTCGACGATTCAGGCTGATGCATTTCTATCGCTGCTGGGTTTTTTATTCAAAGTCAATTTTCAGTGTCAATTCATTAATATAAGAAGAGGCTGGATATATGCATGGATAGGAGGGGGTTGGAGGGTTATGGGTGGAGAATAGGCAGGGGGATCGAGAAGAGTGGTTTGAGTGAACCGGCATAGAAGTGTTGAGATGGCCTTTTTCCATGCCATATGCCATATGTGATTATATTGACCTATTGGCTCATAACACACAAAAGTAACTTACAACCGTGGTACATTTTGAATGGTGGGAGGAAACTGGAGCATCCGATGGATCCCTACACAGACACTGGGAGAACGTACAAACATCTTACAGAGAGTGGCAATTCGGAACCCAGGCCCAGTCTCTGCCGCTCTAAGAGTGTTACACTAACTGCTGCTCTAACTGTTCAACTACAGTCCGTATGAACCCAGTCCGTATCCAATCAACCCAATCTCATCCAGGGACCTGTCCAAACTTTTATTAAATATTAAAATCAAGCCAGCATTCACCACTTCAGCTGGAAGCTCGTTCCACAATCCCACCCCTCTATGCGGGATGAAGTTCCTCCGAATGTGACCTATCAACAATTCACCTTTCACACTTGTCCCATGCCCTCTGGTTCTTGTGCCAGCGCTGCAATGGATAACTCAATGGATAAAAAGCCTGCTTGCATTTATTGCATCTGGACCACTCATAATTCTGTATCCATGTAAGCAGAGTGGCGCAGCGGAAGCGTGCTGGGCCCATAACCCAGAGGTCGATGGATCAAAACCATCCTCTGCTAGATATTCTTTGGGAGCCTTGGATGGTGTAGCAGTTGGCACCCTCTTTTACAGCACCAGCAATTGGGCCCAGGGTTCAAATCAAGTGCTCCCAGTGTTTGTGCGGGTTTTCCCCCGGGGCTCCGGTTTCAAAACGTTAAATTGTGTGGAACAGACTCATGGGCCGAAACAGACTGTTACCGCACTGTACGTCTAAACCTATCAGCCTGAATCGTCGACAGCCTTTTACTTCCGATGGAGGCTGCGGGACCTGCTGGGTTTCCCCAGTGTGTGGAGGGTCACTGTCGTATCAACCTTTGGTGGAGTTCTGCTCCCCCTACTGGGCTGATACGGTACTGCAGGGCCACAGTTGATTGAAAGGTTGAACCTGATTAGTTGTTTTTTAGTTAAATTTTATATTTAACTACTTACATTTAGACAAACAGCTCGATAACCGGCCCTTTCGACCCATGTGCCCGTGTTGCACAATTACACCTGTTACAGGATACGTTAGAATACTTAAGTATAAAAAACGTCTTTAATAGAGATTGTGGGAGTTTGGTTTAAGTTACACCACAAACTGAGAAACAAAAGACATCGCACTTAAAATGCAACAGCTTTGTTGAAGTGGGACATTAGCTGCTTTCAGGTGGAATCGGCCTGGCGAATGCGGCTCCGGGGCAGGCTGCAAGGGTCTGTGAAGAGACATTTGGGTGGCAGCGCTGCAGGAGGTGATCTGCATTCTGAAAGATCTGAAATGGGGAGTGGGTCCACAAAGCAAACACGGACTGCAGAGTCCGACAGGGACAGAATTTAGCAGCTCACCTCCCCGCTGCCTGACAGCCTCCTAACTGCTGCCTGACAACCCTCTCTTCACTGCCTGACAGTCCCCTCTTCACTGTCTGCAACCCCCTCCTAGCTGCTTGACAGCCCTCCGGCACAGGACTGAAGGACTGGGGCGGCATGTGGGTGAGTACGGGGCTGGCAGCTTGTTGACAAACCCCATTCTGAATACGGGTTGTGGGTTCTGAGTTAAGCCTGTTCAACACCTTTATAGTCCTCACAAGAGGAAGTGCCTGGTTGGAGTGTTTCTCTTGAAATAATGGAAACAAGAGGAACTCTTTGCTGACCTGCAAGTAGAGGTTTTCATTTGCAAAACCCATGATGAAGCAAGTTACTTCGGCAAGAGATTGAAGTGGCTGATTGGAGGAAATCAGTTTGTGTGTGTCCGAGCAATAAAACTCTGAAATCAACAAGAACCTTCCTGAGCGATAACCACTTAACTTTAAGCTCCAGAGCCTGGTGGAAATGATAAAAGTTGAATTCTGTCTACAGCATGAGAATTGCCTGATACCGGTGAACTTGGAGAAGTGAAAAGTGAATGATTGGACAGTGAACCAGAGAACTTTCCTGAACATGTACCCATTACATAAATGTAAGCTTAGAGCTTGTTCAAGTAACCATTGTCTTGATGCATTTCTATTGCTGCTGGGTTTCAGAGTCGTTCTTTAATTTAAGAGGAGGATGGATATATCCATGGATAGGAGGGGGTTGGAATGTTATGGGCGGAGAATAGGTAGGGGGATCGAGCAGAGTTGTTTGAGTGAACCGGCATAGAAGGGCTGACATGGCCTTTTTCCATGACATATGCCATATGTGATTATATGGTTTTGGTGACTTATTGGCTCATAACACTCAAAATTAACTTACACCCCAGGTACGTTTTGAATGATGTGAGGAAATTGGAGCATCCAACTCAATGGATAAAAAGCCTGCTTGCATTTATTGCATCTGGACCACTTGTAATTCTGCATCCATGTAAGCAGAGTGGCGCAGCGGAAGCGTGCTGGGCCCATAACCCAGAGGTCGATGGATCAAAACCATCCTCTGCTAGGTATTCTTTGGCACCCGCTTTTACAGCACCAGAATTTGGTCCCAGGGTTCAAATCAAGTGCTGTCTGTAAGAAGTTTACACCTTCTCCCCGTGTCTGTGCGAGTTTTCCCCCAGGACTCCGGTTTCAAAACATTAAATTGTGTGGAACAGACTCATGGGCCGAAAGAGCCTGTTACCGCACTGTACGTCTAAATCTATCAGCCTGAATCGTCAACAGCCTTTTACTTCCAATGGAGGCTGCGGGACCTGCTGGGTTTCCCCAGTGTGTGGAAGGACACTGTCGTATCAACCTTTAGTGGAGTTCTGCTCCCCCTTCTGGGCTGATACGGTACTGCAGGGCCACAGCTGATTTAAAGGTTGAACCTGATTAGTTGTTTTTTAGTTAAATTTTATATTTAACTACTTACATTTAGACAAACAGCTCGATAACCGGCCCTTTCGGCCCATGAGCCCGTGCTGCACAATTACACCTGTTACAGGATAGGTTAGAATAACTGAGACTTAAATACGTCTTTAATTGAGATTCTTGAAGTTTGGTTTAAGTTACTCCACAAACTGAGAAACTAAAGACATCGCATTTAAAATGCAACAGCTTTGCTGAAGTGGGACATTATCTGCTTTCAGGTGGAATCGCCTGGTGAATGTGGCTCCGGAGCAGGCTGCAAGGGCCTGTGAAGTGACATTTGGGTGGCAGCGCTGCATGAGGTGATCTGCAATCTGAAAGATCTGAAATAGGGAGAGGGTCCACAAAGCAATCACAGGCTCCAGAGTCCAACAGGGGCAGTGTTTGGCAGCTCACCTCCCAGCTGCCTGACAACTTCCTACCCGCTGCCTGACAGCCCCCTCTTCGCTGCCTGACAGTCCACTCTTCATTGCCTGACAACCCCCTCCTAGCTGCTTGACAGCCCTCGGGCACAGGACTGAAGGGCTGGGGCGGCTGGTGAGTGAGTACGGGGCTGGCAGCTTGTTGAAAAAACACATTTTGAAGACGGGTTGTGGGTTCTGAGTTCAGCCAGTTGAAAATCCTGTGGCACAGTGGAAGTGTGATGGGTCACTGTAGTGTAAACCTTTGGTGGAGTTATGCACCCCCTGCTGGGCTGTTATGGTACTGCAGGACCATGGCTGATTGAAAGGTTGTGCCTAATGCCCACGGTTGGTTTAGCAGTGGCTCCCAAAGAATATCTAGCAGAGGATGGTTTCGATTCATCGACCTCTGGGTTATGGGCACACCGTGCTTCTGTTGTGCCACTCTGCTTTCATGGAAAAGTAATTATGAGCGGTATAGATGCAATAAACGCAAGCAGGTTTTTTATCCATTGAGTTTAGGTGAGACAAGAACCAGAGAGCATGGGTCAAGGGTGAAAGGTGAAGTGTTGAAAGGGAACATTCGGGGGAACATCATCCAGCATAGAGGGGTGGGAGTGTGGAACGAGCTGCCAGCTGAAGTGGTGAATGCCGGCTTGATTTTAATATTTACTAAAAGTTTGGACAGGTCCCTGGATGAGATTGGGTTGATTGGATACGGACTGAGTTCATATGGACTGGGGTTGAACGTTTAGCGCAGCAGTTAGTGTAACACTCTTAGAGCGGCAGAGACTGGGCATGGGTTCCGAATTGCCACTCTCTGTAACATGTTTGTACGTTCTCCCCATGTCTGTGTAGGGATCCATTGGGTGCTCCAGTTTCCTCCCACCATTCAAAAGGTACCAGGGCTGTAAGTTAATTTTGTGTGTTATGAGCCAATAGGTCACCAAAACCATATAATCAAATATGGCATATGGCATGGAAAAAGGCCATCTCAGCCCTTCTATGCCGGTTCACTCAAACAACTCCGCTCGATCCCCCTACCTATTCTCTGCCCATAACCCTCCAACCCACTCCCATCCATGGATATATCCATCCTCCTCTTAAATTAAAGAACGACTCTGAAACCCAGCAGAAATAGAAATTTATCAAGACAATGGTTACTTGAACAAGCTCTAAGCTCACATTTATGTAATGGGTACATGTTCGGGAAAGTTCTCTGGTTCACTGTCCAATCATTCACTTTTCACTTCTCCAGTTCACCAGTATCAGGCAATTCTTATGCTGTAGTCAGAATTCAACCTTTATTATTTCCACCAGGCTCTCGAGCTTAACGTTAAGTGGTTACCATTCAGGAAGGTTCTTGGTGATTTCAGAGAGAGTTTTATTTCTCGTTGGACACACACAAACTAATTTCCTCCAATCAGCCACTTCAAACTCTTGTCGAAGAAACTTGCCTCATCATGGGTTTTGCAAATGAAAACCTCTTCTTCCAGATCAGCAAAGAGTTCCTCTTGTTTCCATTATTTCAAGAGAAACACTCCAGGCAGGCACTTCCTCTTGTAAGGACTATAAAGGTGTTGAACAGGCTTAACTGAGAACCCACAACCCGTCTTCAAAATGGGGTTTGCAAACAAGATGCCAGCCCCGTACTCACCCACATGCCGCCCCAGCCCTTCAGTCATGCGCCAGATGGCTGTCAAGCAGCTAGGAGGGGTTGTCAGGCAGCGAAGAGGGGACTGTCAGGCAGCGAAGAGGGGACTGTCAGGCAGCTGGTAGGAGGCTGTCAGGCAGCAGGGAGGTTAGCTGCCATACGCTGCCCGTGTCGGACACTAGAGCCGATGTTTGCTTTGTGGCCCCTCTCCCTATTTCAGATCTTTCAGATGGCAGATCACCTCATGCAGCGCTGGCACCCAAATGTCTCTTCACAGACCCTTGCAGAGCTGATCTGGAGCCACATTCTCCAGGCGATTCCACCTGAAAGCAGCTCTAATGTCCCACTTCAGCAAAGCTGTTGCATTTTAAATGTGATGTCTTTTTTTTCTCAGTTTGTGATGTGACTTAACCAAGCTCCCACAATCTCTTTTAAAGACGTATTTTAGTTTTAATTATTCTAACAGGTGTAATTGTGCAGAACGGGCTCATGGGTCGAAAGGTCCGGTTATCGAGCTGTTTGTCTAAATGTAAATAGTTAAATATAAAATTTAATTGAGAAACAACTAATCAGGTTCAACCTTTCAATCAGCTGTGGTCCTGCGGTACCGCATCAGCCCAGTAGGGGGAGCAGAACTCCACCAAAGGTTTAGACAACAGTGACCCTCCACACACTGGGGTAACCCAGCAGGTCCCGCGGCCTCCATCGGAAGTAAATGGCAGTCGACGATTCAGGCTGATAGATTGAAATGTACAGTGCGGTAACAGGCTCTTTCGGCCTACGAGTCTGTGCCACACAATTTAACGTTTTGGAACCGGAGCCCCGGGTCAAAACTCACACAGACACGGGGAGAACGTGTAAACTTCTTACAGACACCGCTTGATTTGAACCCTGGGCCCAATTGCTGGCGCTGTAAAAGAGGGTGCCAACTGCTACACCATCCAAGGATCCCAAAGAATATCTAGCAGAGGATGGTTTCGATCCATCGACCTCTGGGTTATGGGCCCAGCACGCTTCCGCTGCGCCACTCTGCTTACATGGAGATATAATTATGAGTGGTCCAGATGCAATAAATGCAAGCAGGCTTTTTATCCATTGAGTTTAGGTGAAACAAGAACCAGGGGGCATGAGACAAGGGTGAAAGTTGAATTGTTTAAAGGGAACATTCGGCTGAACTTCTTCCCGCATAGAGGGGTAGGAGTGTGGAACGAGCTTCCAGCTGAAGTGGTGAATGCCGGCTTGATTTTAATATTTAATAAAAGTTTGGACAGGTTCCTGGATGAGATTGGGTTGATTGTATACGGACTGGGTTCATATGGACTGGGGTTGAACGGTTAGAGCAGCAGTTAGTGTAACACTCTTACAGCGGCAGAGACTGGGCCTGGGTTCCAAATTGCCACTCTCTGTAACATGTTTGTACGTTCTCCCCGTGTCTGTGTAGGGATCCATCTGGTGCTCCAGTTTCCTCCCACAATTCAAAACGTACCAGGGCTGTAAGTTAATTTTGTGTGTTATGAGCCAATAGGTCACCAACACCATATAACCACATATGTCATATGGCATGGAAAAAGGCCATCTCAACACTTCTATGCCGGTTCACTCAAACAACTCCGCTCGATCCCCCTGCCTATTCTCTACCCATAACCCTCCAACCCCCTCCTATCCATGCATATATCCAGCCTCCTCTTATATTAAAGAATTGACACTGAAAATTGACTTTGAATAAAAAACCCAGCAGCGATAGAAATGCATCAGCCTGAATCGTCGACAGCCTTTTACTTCCGATGGAGGCCGTGGGACCTGCTGGGTTTCCCCAGTGTGGGGAGGGTCACTGTAGTATAAACCTTTGGTGGAGTTCTGCCCCCCCCCCCCTACTGGGCTGATACGGTACTGCAGGGCCACAGCTGATTGAAAGGTTGAACCTGATTAGTTGTTTCTAAGTTAAATTTTATATTTAACTATTTACATTTAGACAAACAGCTCGATAACCGGCCCTTTCGGCCCATGAGCCCGTGTCGCACAATTACACCTGTTACAGGATAGGTTAGAATAACTGAGACTTAAATACGTCTTTAAAAGAGATTGTGGGAGTTTGGTTTAAGTTACTCCACAAACTGAGAAACTAAAGACATCACATTTAAAATGCAACAGCTTTGCTGAAGTGGGACATTATCTGCTTTTAGGTGGAATCGCCTGGTGAATGTGGCTCCAGAGCAGGCTGCAAGGGCCTGTGAAGAGACATTTGGGTGGCAGCGCTGCAGGAGGTGATCTGCAATCTGAAAGATCTGAAATGGGGATAGGGTCCACAAAGGAAACACCGGCTCCAGAGTTCGACAGGGTCAGCGTTTGGCAGCTCACCTCCCCGCTGCATGACAACCCCCTAACTGCTGCCTGACAGCCTCTTAACTGCTGCCTGACAGCCCTCTCTTCGTTGCCTGACAGTCCCCTCTTCGCTGCCTGACAACACCCTCCTAGCAGCTTGACAGCCCTCCGGCGCAGGAATGAAGGACTGGGGCAGCATGTGGGTGAGTACGGGGCTGGCAGTTTGTTGAAAAACCACATTTTGAAGACGGGTTGTGGGTTCTGAGTTCAGCCTGTTGAAAACCGTTCAGGTTCTTCAAAGAGGAAATGGGTGGCTGGAGTGTTTCTACTGAAATAATGGAAACAAGAGGAACTCTGTGGTGACCTGGAAGAAGAGGTTTTCATTTGCAAAACCCATTAAGGGGCAAGTTTCTTTGGCAAGACATTGAAGTGGCTGATTGGAAGAAATCAGTTTGCGTGTGTCCAACAGGTAACAATCTCTCTCTAAAATCAACAAGAATCTTCCTGAATACTAACCAATTAACGTTAAGCACCGAAATCTGATAGAAATTATAATTGTTGAATTCTGTGCACAGTTTAAGAATTGCCTGACACCGCTGAACATGGAGAAGAGAAAAGTGAATGATTGGACAATAAACCAGGGAACTTTCCTGAACATGTACCCATTACATAGACATGCGTTTAGAACAAAAAGTGGTTTAATTCAGGTTACATTAATAGTAGTAAGTTTTAGATTGTTTTAGATGTTTAAAGAATATTAAAAGCAACTTTTGTTCCCATTGTCTTAGTGAATTTCTATTGCTGCTGGGTTATGGGGACCTCTGGGCTCATAACACATCCAATTAACCTCCACCCTGGTACATTTTGAATGGTGGGAGGAAACTGGAGCACCCGGAGGGTCCCGACACAGACACCGGAGAACCACTAAATACCTTACAGATAGTGGTGATTCGAAGACCGGACCTGGTCTCTGGCGCTGTAAGAGTGTTGAACTAACCACTACATTAGTTAATAACCACTACCCTAATGTGTAACCCGTCTATATGAACCCAGTCCATATCCCTTCATCCCACTCTCATCCAAGTACCTGTCCAAATTTTTCTTCAATGTCAGAATCAAGTTGTCATTCATCAAGTGGCAATTCGGAACCCAGGCCCAGTCTCTGCCGCTGTAAGAGTGTTACACTAGCTGCTATGCTAACCAATCAACCCGAGTCCATATGAACCCAGTCCGTATACAATCAACCCCATCTCATCCAGGGACCTGTCCAAATTCTTCTTAATTATTAAAATCAAGCCAGCATTCACCACTTCAGCTGGCAGCTCGTTCCACACTCCCACCCCTCTATACGGGATGAAGTTCACCAGAATGTTCCCTTTCAACAATTTACCTTTCACCCTTGACCCATCCCTCGGGTTCCTGTGTCACCTATACTCAATGGATAAAAAGCCTGCTTATATTTATTGCATCTGGACCACTCATAATTCTGCATCCATGTAAGCAGAGTGGCGCAGCGGAAGCGTGCTGGGCCCATAACCCAGAGGTTGATGGATCAAAACCATCCTCTGCTAGATATTCTTTGGGAGCCTTGGTTGGTGTAGTAGTTGGCACTCTCTTTTACAGCGCGAGAAATTGGGCCCAGGGTTCAAATCAAGTGCTGTCTGTAAGAAGTTTGCATGTTCTCCCCATGTCTGTGTGAGTTTTCCCCCGGGGCACCGGTTTCAAAACGTTAAATTGTGTGGCACAGACGCGTGGGCCGAAAGGGCCTGTTACCGCACTGTACGTCTTAATCTATCAGCCTGAATCGTCGACTGCCTTTTACTTCCGATGGAGGCTGCGGGACCTGCTGGGTTTCCCCAGTGTGTCACTGGAGTGTAAACATTTGGTGGAGTTCTGCTACCCCTACTGGGCTGATATGATACTGCAGGGCCACAGCTGATTGAATGGTTGAACCTGATTAGTTGTTTCTAAGTTAAATTTTATATTTAACTATTTACATTTAGACATACAGCTCGGTAACTGGCCCTTTCGACCCATTTGCCCGTGCTGCACAATTACACCTGTTACAGGATACGTTAGAATAATTAAGACTAAAATACGTCTTTAAAAGAGATTGTGGGAGTTTGGTTTAAGTTACTTCACAAACTGAGAAACAAAAGACATCACATGGCGAATCACCTGGCGAATGCGGCTCCGGAGCAGGCTGCAAGGGCCTGTGAAGGGACATTTGGGTGGCAGCGCTGCAGGTGATCTGCAATCTGAAAGATCTGAAATGGGGAGAGGGTCCAACGTGGAAACAGGCCCTTAAGATTTATGGTTAGAGTACCCAAGGTAAGGATGTCACATACAACCCTAGATTCTTTTGCCTGTGGGCGAGGCAGAGTGACCACGTATTGGTAATGCTAAAGAGAAACAACTCAGCGTAGGCATGGAAATAAATAAAGAACCACAGGAAACAAACGGTGCAAAACAGATTCTGATTTATTGTCATGTACACACATGGCATCACATCAAACCCTGAGATTCATTTTATCTATGGGACAGACACAATTACCACTTATTAATGGTCCAAAAATACTGTACACAACGTACACGTGAAAACCTAATCAAGATCTGTAAAATGGGTTTGTTGTTGGATGGTGGAGGGGTAGCAGCCGTTCCTGAACTTCATGATGCGAGTCTTGTGGAAACTCTAGCTCTTTCCTGATGGTAGTGTGAGAGATGGGAAAACTGATCTAAAATTATGAACATTAAGGAAACTAAAATTCATACATCAGTTAATGGCTGTAACCAGTACAAACAGGATGAGCTTGGGGATTAGGATGCAGGAAAGCAGAGTCAGCACGATTAACATAAGAATCTTCTAGTCTTTGTGACAAGACCATAAGACTAAGATAAGGAGTGGTAAGGAACAATAGAATGTAGGAAGTTGAGGTAGTCTGGATCAGATAAGGGTCTCCTAGCCCTAGACAGAAGTACCAAGTCCTACATATCTAATTAGTTAACCTTTCACAGATTTATACATATTAAATTAGCCAACCCTAGATAGGATGAGTCAACTCTGCATACCAAGAGACTGTAGCCCCGAGAATCAGGAAGGTGTGAATAAGGACAATGACATGATGGGACACCCACAGGATACCCCCTGGTCCTCCAAGTGTACTGAAACTGCACGTAGACAGGAAGGATTGCCTATGCCAAACCCATCCAGGGGGCAAATAATGTAAGGGGGAGGGTATTCTGATAATGAAATTCACTGTATAAAAGTTGGGTGAGCCCCAGTGTATGTGTGTATTCCCAAGGTAAGGGGAAGCACCCAACTTTGCATTGTTGTTATAATAAATGTTCTTTGTTCTCAATTTTTGTCTCGAGCAATTTCTTTAAAGGTAAATTCTGTTTCTAACAAATGGGGGCTCGTCCGGGATCACACTCCCCCCACTGACAGAGTGCCCCGACGACGAGAGTAGGTGCACCCCGGCTGATTCAGCTGGACTCACGGGCAACGGGTGGCTGGTCAGTGGAAGAAGCAAGTGATATCCGAGAAGAGGCATTGAGAACAAACGACGGGAGGAAGCGCACTAGAACATTGCTACTAGAACCCGGTAAGAGGAATTTTAATTGCCTATCAGTATGGGAAGTATGAGTAGCAAGGAAGAGAGTCCTGGTACAGGATGTGATAACCAGATAGCGTAATTTTAAGAAAGAATTGACCTCCCTGATAGAAGATCCCCAGGGATGTGCCAAACAGTTAGACCAATTTTTGGGACCAAACCTGTGTACTTGGGAGGAATTAACATCCATCTTTAAGACTCTGTTTACCTTAGATGAGCGGGGAATGATCCGACAGGCAGGCATTAGAGTCTGGGATAAGGAACACCAAGGGGGGGCATGAGGCGACACCTGGAGAAGCCAAATTTCCCCTCACAAAACCTAATTGGGACAAAAATACCAGTGGTGGCCGCACACTGATGGAAGAATACAGGATTAATTTGATCAAAGGAATCAGAGAATCTGTCCGCAAAGGACAGAATTTCAAAAAAGCCTTTGAGGTTCCCCAAGGTCCCGAGGAGACCCCCTCTGCATTTCTCAATAGATTGTGCACGGCAATTCAACAATATGGGGGTCTCGACATAGAATCTCCAGCAGGGGAACAATTGGTTCTAACGGGTTTTGTTACCAACTCAGCCCCAGACATCAGAAGAAAATTACAAAAGACAAAAAATTGGCACGAGCAAGGAATTACCCAGCTACTGCAGATTGCTCAGAGAGCATTTGTCCAGAGGGCGGAAGATAAACAGAAAGGGAAAGCTAAAGTTTTAATGCAAGCAGTCAAAGGAATAGTAGATGAGCATCACGAAAAAGATAGGGATTACGGGTCAACCTCTGTATGCGGTGAGGGGAGCCACGGGTGGGGAAGTGGGGACCCCAGGAGGTGGAGGAGTAGAGGAGGATTCCGGGGATGACGGGTGCCTCCTGGAAACTTTGGGAGAGATTGGGAAACAGGACCTCTTATCTGTTTCCATTGTAAAAAGGAAGGACACTTTAAAAAGGATTGCCCACTGCGAGCCAGGGACACATGCTCCTATGCCCTGATGGAAGCTGATTACGAATAGGGGGGTCACGGTTCTCAGCCAAAACACACCGTGGGGCTGCATGAAGAACCATTAGTTAATTTATGCATAGGACCCCACAGTGACAAGATGATATTTTTAGTCGATTCTGGAGCCGCCCGATCTAGCATTCTACACCAACCCAAGGGGGTTAAAATAGAAGGGACAGTTATAGTTTCAGGGGTGGGAGGATGAGACTTTCCAGTCCCGGTATTGCGAGAGGTCAGAATCCAAATGGGAGATAAGATCATAATCGAGGATCTTCTATTACTTCCCCAAGCCGGAGTATGCTTGCTAGGAAGAGACTTACAGGACCAATTGGCTATCGGTACCCGACCTTTACAATCAGGCATTGGAGTACAATTCTATGTTTTGAGCGAGGAGGATCGAAAACTTATAATTCCGAGAGTATGGGCAGAAAAAGGCAATAGAGGAATCCTCGACATTCCTCCACTACAAGTCACTTTAAAGTACACTCAACAAATTGTTAGACAGGAACAGTACCCGATTCCGATGGCTGGCCGAAAAGGTTTACAGCCCGTAATTGACCTGTTGATTCAGGAAGGCATACTCGAACCCTGTATGTCTCCCTTTAATACCCCGATTTTACCTGTTCAAAAACCAGACGGCACCTACCGCCTAGTACAGGACTTGAGGGAACTTAACAAATTCATTCTTACCCGTCACCCGGTTGTACCTAACCCCAATACCATTATGAGTAAAATTGATCCCCATAATCAACGGTTTAGTGTCATTGATCTCAAGGATGCATTTTGGACTTGTCCATTAGCTACAGAGAGCAGAGACATGTTCGCCTTTGAATGGGAAAACCCCTTTACTGGCCGTAAAAACCAATACCGGTGGACTGTCCTTCCCCAGGGCTTTACAGAATCACCCAATTTATTCAGTCAGGTCCTAGAACAAATATTAGATGAGGCTCCTCGGAGAGAAAATTGCCAACTCATACAATACGCTGATGACTTGTTAATTACAGCGAGAACTTATGAATTAGCTAAAGATTTTACTGTTGCACTTTTAAATTTTCTAGAGAAGAAAGGTCTGAGAGTCAGCGAGTCCAAACTACAATTTGTGCAATCCGAAGTTAAATACTTAGGACATCTAGTGAGTCAAGGAACCAGGAAAATTAGCCCAGAGAGAATAACTGGTATTATGCAGATTCCCCCTCCCAAAAATGCCCAGTAACTCAGGAAATTCCTTGGGTTAGTGGGATTCTGTAGAATCTGGATGGAAAATTATTCTAACCTGGTCAAATTCCTTTATGATAAACTTCCCAGTATAGGAACTGAACCTCTTGACTGGACGGATGAAGAGATCAAAGATTTTGACTTCGTTAAACATTGCCTTACGCATGCCCCAGTTTTAGCGCTACCCGACCTAAACAAACCTTTTGATTTATACACTAATATCAAAGCTGGGGCAGCCACAGGAGTGCTCACCCAAAACAGGGCAGGCTATAGACAACCAGTGACTTTCCTGTCAAAACTTTTAGACCCCGTTTGTCGCGGCTGGCCAGAATGTGTACAAGCCATCGCAGCCACTGCAATTTTAGTTGAGGAAGGGTGAAAGATTACTTTCGGCGCCCCTATGATAGTTCACACCCCTCATACTGTCCTCAATATTCTCTTACAGTGGGCTGGAAGGTGGCTCACGGACTCGAGAATTTTAAAATATGAAATGATCCTAATGGATAGCAACGATTTGACCTTACTTACAACTAAAACTCTCAACCCAGCAGCCTTCCTCATCTCTCCAACTACTGACCAATCCTCAAACGATTTAGAACATGTGTGTTTAGAGGTTATCGACTTACAAACCAAACTTAGGGAAGACCTAACTGATGTCCCTTTAAATGAAGGAGAAAGATTGTTTATTGACGGCTCTTCACGTTGCATTGCAGGAACCCGCTATAGTGGGTATAGTGTAGTGGATGGTAAGCAAGGACTGGTGATCGAAGCCGGTCACCTCCCTGGTCATTGGTCAGCACAATCCTGTGAGCTATATGCCCTCTGTAGAGCACTCCACGAACTAGAGAACAAGGTAGGAACTATCTACACTGACTCTAAGTATGCTTTCGGTGTAGTCCATACCTTCGGTAAGATATGGAAAGAACGAGGGATGATAACTGGCAAAGGACAGAAGTTAGCCCGTGAACAGTTAATTACCCAATCCCTAGATGCTTTAACACCGTCCGAAATTGCCATAGTACATGTGCGGGGACCCCAGACTGGTAACAGTCCTGAAGCTAGAGGCAACAGGCAGGCTGATGCAGCTGCCAAACAGGCGGCACTCGCAGAAAAGATTCACATGCACCAGCTACTGCCCACACCGATAGAGATTAAAAAGACCCCCATCTTTTCACGGGAAGATGAGGTCTCAATGAAAGATAAGGGATTTCGCCAGACTGCCGACGGGTTGTGGTGGACAGCAGACGGACGGCAAGTCCTTAACAAAGCCATAACTCGCCAAGTTATAGATCAGCTACATCAACAAACACATTGGGGAACCCAGTCCCTTGTTGATACCTTTGGACGTTTCCTTCACTGCCCTGGCATATACAATATTACTAAGCTCGCTACTAGATCTTGTCCCATCTGTCAGAAGATCAATAAAAAATCGATGCGCCCTGTACTGCCTGGCGGTCGCGACATTGCCGTTTGCCCGTTCCAGCGCATACAAATAGACTTCACTGAACTTCCTAAAATCGGTATTTACAAATTTCTCCTTGTCATGGTCGATCATTTTACACGATGGGTTGAAGCTTTTCCTACCCCGAATGATCGCGCCAACACTGTTATCAGAATACTCATTGAATGTGTCATTCCACGATACGGTATGATGCAGACCATTGATTCAGATCGAGGTACGCATTTCACCTCTCAGGTTCTCCAGGGTGTCTGCAAGACTGGCAACTACATACCCCATGGCATCCCCAAAGTTCGGGTCGAGTCGAACGTATGAATCAAACTTTGAAACTTCAACTCACCCGACTTCATGAAGAGACTGGTCTTTCCTGGATTAAATCGTTACCATTAGCCCTGATTAGAATTCGCACAGCCCCTCATAAAGACCTTGCAGTCTCACCGTACGAGATGATGTTTGGGCTTCCATTTATGGGGTTCCACACTGATTCTCCCATCCCCGAGGCCAATGACCAATACATTTCAAAATTTTTACAAGGGCTTTCTACTTCCATCCATGACTTGAAACAAAAGGGACTATTAGCCCAAACTCCACCCTTAGACTTTCCTATACATTCTATTAAACCTGGTGATTGGGTTTATGTCAAAGCATGGCAAGATGACCAACTAAAACCTGCCTGGGATGGTCCCTACTGTGTACTTTTAATTACAGACACCGCCGTACGAACAAGAGAAAAAGGCTGGACCCACATTCAAAGAATCAAACCAGCTTCCGAACCACAACATCACGACACACAGACTCAGCCATCAACCTGGCGTGCAGTTCCTCGTCCTTCAGACCTGAAACTTACACTGCGCCTCGACAAAGTGCCGTAACGTTACATTTATTGTTGTATTGCTTTTTTTAACTGTTTTTGTCACTTCATTACTCGCTATGTTTTAAGTCCTCCTGGAATAGGGGCAGCAGAGGTTACAATTGTGCTACTTTACAGTGTAGACAGGGCATAGATTTCAGACAGATATTTTTTTCATAAGGCATTCCAATACGGACCAGGGGAACAGAGTAGCGATAGTCAGTTAACAGCCTACATAGGTATTATTACTAATCAATGTACATTTCGCACACAGGGAGAGAATACATGTTCTCATTCACACACATTGGCTTCTATTCACAACCTCACTGATACTCGGACTAAGCTTAACAGGCAAGCTGCAATACACAGTTAAATCACAAGAAACAATCCCCCCCAGCTTGGTCTCTTTTCATCACAAACACCACCCCGTGAAGGGGGGCACCAGTTACAAACAACGTGAGCTGCTACAGTACTCTAAAGCTGCTTGGCATTTCAATATCAGACTCCAGACAGCCTTCGGAGATCGGTGGCCCTAGGGTTCGGGGCTGAAGAGGAACGTCAGATACGAGCCACAATTCAACGGAACCGCCTGACTCTCGCTACTCGTTCGCTGCTGAAGGCAGCGTTTCTCACAGACTTCTTCAGGACTCGTTCGCTGCTGAAGGCAGCGTTTCTCACAGACTTCTTCAGGACAATGCTTACAACAGTCGGGCGGTTAAAGACACTGCTTCAAGACTTCAACGAGAATCTGCCCATGCCCATGTTCAGACTTGGCAACCTCGGACTGATGTGGGATGGACTAGACTCTTTACTGAGAACTGGAGCCTGATACACACAACCCTAATAGCAGCTGGACTTTCTACTCTGACCTTTATGGTGCTCCCCTACCTAAAGACTTTAAATTCATCGAACCCTTCTGCAGAACACTACACCCCAAAGCCTTAACTCTCCAATGACACAGAGATTACAATTCGGTTATTGACCAGCTGGGAAAAACAACACCTTACACTTTACAGCATCAGTAATACTGATCTAAAAGAAAAGTGAGGATTGTGAGAGATGGGAAAACTGATCTAAAACTATGAACATGAAGGAAACTAAAATTCATACATCAGTTAATGGCTGTAACCAATACAAGCAGGATGAGCTTGGGAATTAGGATGCAGGAAAGCAGAGTCAGCACGATTAACATCAGAATCTTCTAGTCTTTGTGACAAGAGCCACCATAAGACTAAGATAAGGAGTGGTAAGGAACAATAGAATGTAGGAAGTTGAGGTAGTCTGGATCAGATAAGGGTCTCCTAGCCCTAGACAGAAGTACCAAGTCCTACATATCTAATTAGTTAACCTTTCACAGATTTATACATATGAAACTAGCCAACCCTAGATAGGATGAGTCAACTCTGCATACCAAGAGACTGTAGCCCCGAGAATCAGGAAGGTGTGAATAAGGACAATGACATGATGGGACACCCACAGGATACCCCCTGGTCCTCCAAGTGTACTGAAACTGCACGTAGGCAGGAAGGATTGCCTCTGCCAAACCCATCCAGGGGGCAGAAGAATGTAAGGGGGAGGGTATTCTGATACTGAAATTGACTGTATAAAAGTTGGGTGAGACCCAGTGTATGTGTGTATATTCCCAGGGTAAGGGGAAGCACCCAACTTTGCATTGCTGTTATAATAAATGTTCTTTGTTCTCAATTTTTGTCTCGAGCAATTTCTTTAAAGGTAAATTCTATTTCTAACACTGAACATATCCAAATTACATAAATGTGAGCTTAGAACTTGTTCAAGTAAGCATTTTCTTGATGCATTTCTATCGCTGCTGGGTTTTTTATTCAGTCAATTTTCAAAGCCAATTCTTTAATTCATGAAGAGGATGGATATATCCATGGATAGGAGGGGTTGGAGGGTTATTGGCGGATAATAGGTGGGGGGGGATCGAGTGGAGTTGATTGATTAAACTGGCATAGAAGTGATGAGATGGCTTTTTTTCATACCATAAACTGTATGTGGTTATATGGTTACATGGGTTTTGGTGACTTATTGGCTCATAACACAAAAAATTAACTTACAGCCCTGGTACGATTTGAATGGTGGGAGGAAACTGGAGCACCCAATGGATCCCTACACAGACATGGGGAGAACGTACAAACATGTTACAGAGAGTGGCAATTCGGAACCAGGCCCAGTCTCTGCCGCTCTAAGAGTGTATGTTAACTGCTACTCCAACCGTTCCACCCCAGTCCATACGAACACAGTTCATATCAAATCAACCCCATCTCATCCAGGGACGAGTCCAAATTTTTATTAAATATTATAATCTAGACAGCATTCACCACTTCAGCTGGCAGCTCGTTCCACACTCCCACCCTTCTATACGAGATGAAGTTCACCCGAATGTTCCCTTTCAACTCTTCACCTTTCACCCTCGACCCATGCCCCCTGGTTCTTGTGTCACCTAAACTCAATGGATAAAAAGCCTGCTTGCATTTATTGCATCTGGACCACTCATAATTCTGTGTCCATGTAAGCAGAGTGGCGCAGCGGAAGCATGCTGGGCCCATAACCCAGAGGTCGATGGATCAAAACCATCCTCTGCTAGATATTCTTTGGGAGCTACGGTTGGTGTAGTAGTTGGCACCCTCTTTTACAACGCCAGCAATTGGGCCCAGGGTTAAAATCAAGTGCTGTCTGTAAGAAGTTTGCATGTTCTCCCAATGTCTGTGTGAGTTTTCCCACGGGGCTCCGGTTTCAAAACGTTAAATTGTGTGGCACAGACTCGTGGACCGAAAGGGCTTGTTACCGCACTGTTCATCTAAATCTATCATCCTGAATCATCGACAGCCTTTTACTTCCAATGGAGGCTGCGGGACCTGCTGGGTTTCCCCAGTATGGGGAGGGTCACTGTAGAGTAAACCTTTGGGGGATTTCTGCTCCCCCTACTGGGCCCATACGGTACCGCAGGGCCACAGCTGATTGAAAGGTTAAACCTGATTAGTTGTTTCTCAGTTAAATTTTATATTTAACTATTTACGTTAAGACAAACAGCTCAGTAACCGGCCCTTTCTACCCCTGAGCCCGTGCGGCACAATTACACCTTTTACAGGATACGTTAGAATAATTAAGACTAAAATACATTTTTAATAGAGATTGTGGGAGTTTGGTTTAAGTTACTCCACAAACTGAGAAACAAAAGACATCGCATTTAAAATGCAACATCTTTGCTGAAGTGGGACATTAGCTGCTTTCAGGTGGAATCGCCTGCAGAATGTGGCTCTAGAGCAGGGTGCAAGGGTCTGTGAGGAGACATTTGGGTGGCAGCGCTGCAGGTGATCTGCATTCTGAAAGATCTGAAATGGGGAGAGGGTCCACAAAGCAAACACCGGCTCCAGAGTCCGAGAGGGGCAGCTGTCTGGCAGCTCACCTCCCCACTGCCTGACAACCTCCTACCCGCTGGATGACACCCTCCTACCCGCTGCCTGACAGCCCCCACTTCACTGCCTGACAAACCCCTCCTAGCTGCTTGAAATCCCTCTGGCGCAGGACTGAAGCGTGGGGGCGGACGGTGGGTGAGTACGGGGCTGGCATTTTGTTGAAAATCCCCATTCAGAAGACGGGTTGTGGGTCCTGCTGAATTAATAATAATTTTAATAATTTAATAATGCAAGCAGGCTTTTAATCCACTGTGTTTCGGAGAGACAAGAACCAGAGGGCATGGGTCAAGGGTGAAAGGTGAAATTTTCAAAGGGAATTTTTGGAAAACCTCTTACCACAGAGAGTGGTGGGAGTGTGGAATGAGCTGACAGCTGAAGTGGTGAATGTCGGCTTGATTTTAAAATTGAAAAAAAACTTTGATGGGTACCTGTGTGACAGAAGTATGTAGGGATATGGACTGGGTTCATATGGACAGGGATGGCACGGTTAACATCGTGGTTAGTGCAACACTCTTACTGCGCCAGTGAGTGGGACCGGGGTTCGAATCACCACTGTCTAAGGTGTTGGTCGTTCTCCCTGTGTCTGTTTAGGGAACCTCTGGGTGCTCCACTGTTCAAAACATAGCAGGTTGGAGGTATGTTTTGAAAAGTGGAAATGTTGGCTAGACTGTTTCTCCTGATATAATGGAAACAAGAGGAACTCTGTGGTGACCTGGAAGAAGAGGTTTTCATTTGCAAAACCCACGATGGGGCAAGTTTCTTTGGCAAGACATTGAAGTGGCTGATTGGAGGAAATCACTTTGCGTGTGTCCAACGAGCAATACATCTCTCTCTGAAACCAACAAGAACCTTCCTGAACACTAACTAATTAATTTTAAGCACCGGAGTCTGATAGAAATTATAATTGTTGAATTCTGTGCACAGTTTAAGAATTGCCTGACACCGCTGAAGATGGAGAAGAGAAAAGTGAATGATTGGACAATAAACCAGGGAACTTTCCTGAACATGTACCCATTACATAGAAATGCATTTAGAACTAAAAGGGGTTTAATTAAGGTTAAGTTAATAGTAGTAAGTTTTAAATGATAATGCTGTTATTTTAAAGAAAATGAAAGCAATGTTTGTTCAAATAACCATTGTCTTGGTGAATTTCTATTGCTGCTGGGTTTTGGGGTCCTCTGGGCTCATAACACTCAGAATTAACCACTACCCTGGTATGTTTTGAACAGTGGGAGGAAACTGGAGCACACGGAGGATCTCTACACAGACACAGGGAGAATGTACAAACACCTTACAGACAGTGGTGATTCGAACCACGGTCCCACTCGCTGGCGCAGTAAGAATGTTGCACTAACCACGATGTTAACCGTGCCATCCCTGTCCATATGAACCCAGTCCATATCCCTACATCCTCCTGTCACACAGGTATCTATCAAAGTTTTTCTTCAATTTTAAAATCAAGCCGACATTCACCACTTCAGCTGTCAGCTCATTCCACACTCCCACCACTCTCTGTGGTGAGGTTTTCCAAAAATTCCCTTTGAAATTTTCACCTTTCACCCTTGACCCATGCCCTCTGGTTCTTGTCTCTCCTAAACACAGTGGATTAAAAGTCTGCTTGCATTATTAAATCTATGCCATTCATAATTCTATGTCCATGTAAGCAGGGTGGCACCGCGGAAGAGTGATGGGCCCATAACTCACAGGTTGATGATTAGAAACCATCCTCTGCTAGATATTCTTTGAGAGCGACGTTTGGAGTAGTGTTTAACATAACTCTTTTACAGCGCCAGCAATTTGGCCCGGGGTTTGAATCACATTCTTCTGTAAGGAGATTGTACGTTTTCCCTTTATCTGAGTGGGTTTTCCCCAGGGGCACCGGTTTCCTCCCACCGTTCAAAAGTTCTGGATGTGTTGGTTAATTAGGCACAGACCCATGGTTCAAAAGGACCTGTTACCGCGCTATACGTCTAAATCTATCAGCCTGAATCGTTGATTGCCTTTTACTTCCGATGGATGCTGCGGGACCTGCTGGGTTTCCCCAGTGGGGGGAGGGTCACTGTAGTGTAAACCCTTGCTGGAGTGCTGCTCCCCTACTGGGCTGTCACAGCACTGAAGGACCACGGGTGATTCAAAGGTTGAACTAAATTGGTTGTTTCCAAGTTAAATTTTATATTTAAGTATTTACATTTACAAATACAACACGGTAACAGTCCATTTCAATCCACAAGCCCGTGGCGCCCAATTTCACCTGTTACAGGATAAGTTAGAATAATTATAGATAAAATATGTTTTTAAAAGTGATAGATTGTGGGGGCTTGGTTTAAGTTACTCTTCACGCGAACTGAGAAACACTTCACAAAAGACTTTGCATTTAAAGTGCAACAGATTTGCTGAAGTGGGACATTGTGTCACCAGAGATTTTGCAGAGATAATGGAACTGCTTGGAGAGAAGTTGAACAGGAGGGGAAAATGGAACATAATGTTGATCATGTCCAGGCTCAGAGTCTGATAATATCCTTTGAAAATTGTGTTTGGACCTTATAACAGGTCAAGCAGTTTTTACAAGCAGAGAGGAAAAAACCAAGGACTGATTTCTCTTTTAGAGATAAAGGGGATTCAGTTCTAGAGTATTAATTGAGGTGGAAAAATGACAAGCTGGCAAATTGTTGAAAAACCCCATTTTGAAGACGGGTTGTGGGTTCTGAGTTAAGTATGTTCAAAACCTTTATAGTCCTAACAAGAGGAAGTGCCTGGCTGCAGTGTTTCTCCAGAAATAATGGAAACAAGAGGAACTCTGTGGTGACCTGGAAGAAGAGGTGTTCATTGGGGAAACCCATTAAGAGGCAAGTTTCTATGGCAAGTCATTGAATTGGCTGATTGGAAGAAATCAGTTTGCGTGTGTCCAACAGGCAACAATCTCTCTCTAAAATCAACAAGAACCATCCTGAACAGTAATCACTTAACTTTAGGCACCAGAGCCTGGTGGAAATTATAAATGTTCAATTCTGTGCATAGTTTAAGAATTGCCTGATACCAGAGAACTTGGAGAAGTGAAAAGTGAATGATTGGACAGTGAACCAGAGGACCTTCCTAAATATGTACCCTTTACATACACATGAGCTTAGAATGAGATCGGGATTAACTTAGGTTAAATTAAGAGTAATATCTTTTAGATTGATATTGCTATTAAATTTAAAGAAAATTAAAAGCAGCTTTTGTTCAAGTAACCATTGACTATTGCTGCTGGATTTTGGGATCCTCTTGGGCCCTTGGGCTCCTCTTGAGCTCCTCTGGGCTCATAACACACCCAAATAACCTCCACCCCTGGTACGTTTTGAATGGTGGGAGGAAACCAACATAGACATGGGGAGAACGTACTAACACCTTACAGACAGTAGCGATTGGAACCCCGGTCCCGGTCACTGGGGCTGTAAGTGTGTTGCACAAACCGCGACGCTAACCATACCATCCCTATACATATGCACCCTGTCGCTATCCCTTCACCCCCATCCCATCCAGGGACCTGTCCAAATTTTTATTAAAAGACAAAATCAAGTCGTCATTCACCACTTCAGCTGGCAGCTCGTTCCACACTCCCACCACTCTCTGCAGGAAGAAGTTGCCCCGAATGTTACCTTTCAACATTTCACCTTTCACCCTTGACCCATGCCCTCTGGTTCTTTTGTCACCTAAACTCAATAGATAAAATGTCTGCTTACATTTATTGCATCTGGACCACTCATAATTATGTTTCCATGTGAGCAGAGTGGCGGAGCGGAAGTGTGCTGGGCCCATAACCCAGAGGTCGATGGATTGAAACCATCCTCTGCTAGACATTCTTTGGGTGTAATTGTTAGTACAACTCTTTTACAGCCACAGCGAATGGGCCTGGAGTTCAAATCACACAATGTCTGTAAGGAGTTTGTACGTTCTCTCCGTGTCTGAGTGGGTTTTCCACAGGGGCTCTGGTTCCTTCCCACCATTCGAAACATATTGGGGATATAGGTTATTTGGGTGTAAATTGGGTGGCACAGACTCATGGGCCGAAATGGCCTGTTCTCGCACTGTACGTCTAAATCTATCAGCCTGAATTGTCGACTGCCTTTTACTTCCGATGGAGGCTGCGGGAGCTGCTGGGTTTCCCCAGTGTGGGGAGGGGAACTGGAGTGTAAACATTTGGTGGAGTTGTGCCTCCCCCTATGGGCTGTTACGGTACTGCAGGGCCTTGGCGGATTGATAGGTTGAACCAAATTGGTTGTTTCAATGTTTAATTTTATATCTAAATATTTAAATTTAGGCACAGAGCACGAAAACAGGCCCTTTCAACCCACAAAATCAAAAGATATTGCATTTAAAATGCAACAGTTTTTCTGAAGTGGGACGTTGTTTCACCAGTGAGTTTTCAGAGACACTGGAACTGCCTGGAGAGAACTTCAACAGAAATGGAACATAATATTGACCATGATTCTGATAAGATCCTTCGAAAATTGGGTTTGGACCCTATAACAGGTCACTTGGTTTTTACAAGAAGAGAGGAAAAAACCGACAGGTGATTTCTCTTTGAAAAAGAGAGAGAGAGAAAGAGAGAGAGAGAGAGAGGGAAAGAATAAGAGAAAGAGAGAGTGAGAGAGGGAGAGAGAGAGAGAGGGAGAGAGAGTGAGAGAGGGAGAGACAGACGGAGAGAGAGGTCAGTTCTACAGATTCAGTTGAGGCTGCAAAATAAGAATCTGGCAGTTTGTTGAAAAACACCATTTTGAAGACGGCTTCTGAGTTCTGAGTTCAGCCTGTTCAAAAGACTTGTAGTTCATAAATGAGGAAACGGATGGCTAGAGAGTTTCTCCTGATATAAGGGAAACAAGAGGAACTCTGTGATGACCTGGAAAAAGAGATTATCATTTGCAAAACCCATGATGTGTTAAGTTTCTTCGGCAAGGCACTGATGTGGCTAATTGGAGGAAATCAGTTTGTGTGTGTGCAACGAGCAAAAAATCTCTTTCTGCCTGGGTTTAAGCATCTGGAGTATGGGGAGAGATTGGACAGATTGGGTCTTTATTCTTTGGAGCGTAGAAGGTTGAGAGGGGATTTGATAGAAGTATTTAAGATTATGAAAGGGATAGACAGAATGGATGTGGATAGACTATTTCCGTAAAGAGGAGGAAAGTTTAAAACAAAAGGACATGAGTTAAGAATTAAGGGGCAGAGGTTTAGAGGTAACATGAGGGGGAACTTCTTTACTCAGAGAGTGGTAGCTGTGTGGAATGATCTTCCGGGAGAAATAGTGGCGGCGGAGTCAATTGTATTATTTAAGAAAAGGTTGGACAGGTATATGGATGAGAAGAAGATGGAGGGTTATGGGCATTGTGCAGGGAGGTGGGACTAGAAAGGGGTGTTTGGTTCGGTGCGGACTAGAAGGGCCTAATGGCCTGTTTCCGTGCTGTAATTGTTATGTTATGTTATGTTATGTTATGTTAAACCAACAAGAAGCTTCCTGAATGGTAGCAATTTAACGTTAAGCACCAGAGCCTGGTGGAAATTGTAAATATTGAATTCTGTGCACATTTTAAGAATTGCCTGATACCATTGAACTTGGAGAAATTAAAAGTGAATAAATGGACAGTGAATCAGAGAACTTTCCTGAATATGTACCCATTCCATACACGTGTGCTTAGAACTAGAAGGGGGTTAATTTGGGATAAGTTAATAGTACTAAGTTTTAGACTGATATTGCTGTTACATTTAAAGAAAATTAAAAGCAACTTTTGTTCCCATTGTCTTAGTGAATTTCTATTGCTGCTGGGTTTTGAGGTCCTCTGGGCTCATAACACATCCATTTAACCTCCACCCTGGTACATTTTGAGGAAACTGGAGCACCCAGATGATCCCTACACAGACACGGGGATAACGACCAAACACCTTACAGACAGTGGTGATTCGAAAACTGGACCTGGTCTCTGGCGCTGTAAGAGTGTTGAACTAACCACTACGTTAGTTAATAACCACTACCCTAATGTGTCACCCGTCTATATGAACCCAGTCCATATCCCTTCATCCCCCTCTCATCCAAGTACGTGTCCAAATTTTTCTTCAATGTCAAAATAAAGTTGTCATTCATCAAGTGGCAATTAGGAACCCAGGCCCAGTCTCTGCCGCTGTAAGAGTGTTACACTAACTGCTACGCTAACCATTCAACCCAAGTCCATATGAACCCAGTCCGTATCCAATCAACCCCATCTCATCCAGGGACCTGTCCAAATTTTTATTAAATATTAAAATCAAGCCAGCATTCACCACTTCAGCTGGCAGCTCGTTCCACACTCCCACCCCTCTATGTGGGATGAAGTTCACCCAAATGTTCCCTTTCAACAATTCACCTTTCACCCTTGACCCATGCCCTCGGGTTCTTGTGTCATCTAAACTCAATGGATAAAAAGCCTGCTTGCATTTATTCCTTCTACATCGCTCATAATTATGCTTCCATGTAAGCAGAGTGGCGCAGCGGAAGCGTGCTGGGCCCATAACCCAGGTTGATGGATTGAAACCATCCTCTGCTAGAAATACTTTGGAACCCACGGTTTGTGTAGCAGTTGGCACCCTCTTTTACAGCGCCAGAAATTGGGCCCAGGGTTCAAATCAAGCGCTGTCTGTAAGAAGTTTGCACGTTCTCCCCGTGTCTGTGCGAGTTTTTCCCCAGGGCCCCGGTTTCAAAACGTTAAATTGTGTGGCACAGACTTGTGGGCCGAAAGAGCCTGTTACCCCACTGTACATCTAAATCTATCAGCCTGAATCGTTGACTGGGTTTTACTTCCGATGGAGGCTGCGGGACCAGCTGGGTTTCCCCAGTGTGGGGAGGGTCACTGTAGTGTAAATCTTTGGGGGAGTTCTGCGCCAGGGCCACAGATGATTTAAAGGTTGAACCTGATGACTTGTTTCTACGTTAAATTTTATATTTAACTATTTACATTTAGACATACTGCTCGATAACCGGCCCTTTCGACCCCTGAGCCCGTGTTGCACAATTACACCTGTTACAGGATACGTTAGAATAATTAAGACTAAAATATGTCTTTAAAAGAGTGTGATAGTACAGATCTATCACCAATGTACATAGTGTATATAGTTACTGTATCTAGACTGTGCTTACAGCGATTGGCTGAGAGCTAAGCCACACCTATTGTTTGGGCCTTAAAGGGTTGTGTCCCTAGCCAGGTCGGATCATTCCGGACTGGTCGGCCACCTGTGAAGAGCTCCGGTCTTTTGCTAATAAAAGCCTTGGTTTGGATCAACAAGTCTTTGGTTCTTTCGACGAGCTCTACAATTTTATTAGCAAAAGGAATTTTTTTTTGAAAGGGATGGAGCGTTTAACTCGGCCAGAAAAACTTGATATCGACCCACAGTCAGCTACAGCCTTCAAAGCCTTTAAGTTCTGGCTGCTGAACTTTGAAAACTTCCTGAGATTCATTCAGGTAGAGGAGGATAACCAGCGTCTAACAGCATTGCTGTCTATGGTGTCCTTGAGAGTCTATGAGAACATCCAGGATGAGACCACTTACACCGCAGCCATAAAGGTACTGAAAGAACTGTATGATCAACCGGTGAACAGAGTTCATGCCCGGCTCATGCTTGCGTCGAGGAAGCAACAGCCCGGCGAGTCCAGCAGGGCATATTTACAAGTACTAAAGGCATTGGGCAAGGACTGTAACTGTGTGGACAAAACTGCTGCCGAGATCACTAGCGACCTCGTCCGGGATGCCTATGTGGCTGGGCTCCGATCGAACGAAGTGAGGCTGCGTTTGCTCGAACAAGGGGTAGAAAAACTAGAGGACGTGGCCCGGATTGCAATCACAATGGAGGATGCAGCCTTAAAGTCCACCGAGCTCTCTAGGGACTGGACCCCTCGTTCTGATGTGAGTAAAGTGCCCTCCTACCCTACCCCTGACGGCCTGTCGGCTGCTGCTACCCTGCCCCGTGCGAACCCGAAATGTTATTTCTGCGGGAGGGACAAGCACAGCAGATCCCAGTGCCCAGCAAGAAAAGCCAGGTGCCAGAAGTGCCTTAAAAACGGCCACTTTGCTGCAGTCTGTAGGTCTAAAATGGCCGCCAGCAAACACAGTGCCTCGTGTGAAGCCCAACCGCCACTATCCCATTCAAACTCTTCTTCCCCAGAGCTCTCGTCCAATGAGAGCGAGGGCTCCCCTGCACGGCAACGCCTGACGTCACGGAGACGCCGAACCCGGAAGGGGCAACCCACCGTCGCAACCATGGTGATGGCCTGCCTCTCGCCCGCCGCTGCTGCCGCCCCCGGGGCCGACGCTACCGCCGCTGCTGCCACCGCCACGGACACCCCCGGGGCCGACGCTACCGCCGCTGCTGCCGCCGCCACGGACAGCCCCGGGGCCGACGCTACAGCCGCTGCTGCCGCCGCCACGGACACCCCCGGGGCCGACGCTACCGCCGCTGCTGCTGCCGCCACAGACACCCCCGGGGCCGACGCTACCGCCGCCGCAGCCACCCCCGCGGCCATCGCTGACGACCGCCAGGGCTCGACCACCGATCACGAGCAACTACAAACCCCACTACTTACCATTCACCCGCCACAACAGCACTTCCGGGAGGTTCTCCAACCTGCTCCTCGAGCGTTGACTACGTCATCCCGTTGCGTGACGTCATCCCGTTGCGTGACGTCATCGCGCAAAACTCGCCTGTCAACTGCTTCAATAACATTAAACCAGCAATGCTCTCATCCCCTCACCAGAGCAATGGAACTGATTAAAGTGCATGGACACTACACCAATTGCTTATTTGACTCTGGGTCAACTGACAGTTTTATCCAGCCAGATCTGGCCCTCCATTGGGGACTTGACATTATCCCCACTACCCAGAGGATCTCATTAGCGACGAGGTCGCACTCGACTGGGATAAAGGGGTATTGCATCGCCACGCTGGAAGTACAGGGCGTGACGGTCACCCACTTTAAATTATTCGTCCTTCCCCAATTGTGCGCCCCAGTGTTGCTGGGATTAGACTTCCAGTGTCAGTTCCAAACGGTGTCCCTACACTTTGGGGGACCCCACGCCCCCCTCTCGGTCTGCCATCGCCATCGCCCCACTCCCGAAGCACCCGAGCAACCCGCCCCCGTGCCCCGGGGCCAATCCTGCGGCCTTTCCACACTCCGGATTGCCCCGCCAGCACTCTTCGCAAACCTCACCCCTGGCTGGAAGCCTGTGGCCACCAAAAGTCGGCAATATAGTTACGAAAACAGGCAATTCATTAGGAGTGAGGTGCGTAGATTGCTGGATGAGGGCATCATCGAACCCAGTTCAAGCCCCTGGAGAGCCCAGGTGGTGGTTGTCAAGAATGGGGAAAAACTACGGATGGTGGTCGACTACAGCCAGACCATTAACCGCTTCACACTCCTGGATGCGTACCCCCTGCCACGCATCACGGATGTGGTGAACCAGATCGCCCAGTACCGCATTTTCTCCACTATTGACCTACGTTCGGCCTACCACCAGCTCCCGATCCGCTGCGAGGACCGACCATTCACGGCCTTTGAAGCGAATGGGCGGCTATATCAATTTCTCAGGGTACCATTCGGGGTCACAAATGGTGTCGCGGTCTTCCAGCGGGAAATGGACAGGATGGTGGACCAGAACGGGCTAACCGCTACCTTCCCGTATCTGGACAATATCACCATCTGCGGCCACGACATGCAGGACCATGACGCCAACCTAGACAAATTTCTTCAAACTGCCCGTCAGCTAAACCTGACTTACAATTTGGACAAGTGTGTTTTCCGGACCACACGACTCGCTATTCTAGGTTGTGTGGTGGAAAACGGGATAGTCATGCCAGATCCTGACCGCATGCGTCCCTTAATGGACTTACCCCCCCCACATACCCAGAAAGCTCTCAAACGCTGCCTGGGCCTTTTCTCTTATTACGCACAATGGGTTCCAAACTACGCCGACAAGGCACGTCCTCTTATCAAGACCACCTCTTTTCCCCTCTCGACCGAAGCCACAGCGGCTTTCGATCGAATCAAATCTGACATCGCTGCTGCGACGCTGCACGCGATCGATGAGTCTGTCCCGTTTCAAGTCGAGAGCGATGCATCCGACTTCGCCCTGGCAGCCACCTTGAACCAGGCCGGTCGGCCTGTAGCCTTCTTCTCCAGAACCCTCCAGGGTCCGGAGAGTAGACACTCCTCGATCGAGAAGGAGGCCCAGGCCATAGTTGAAGCGGTACGTCGTTGGAGACATTACCTCGCTGGGAGGCGCTTTACACTGTTGACTGATCAACGCGCGGTCTCCTTCATGTTCAGCAACACCCAGCGTGGTAAGATAAAAAACGACAAAATCGCCAGATGGAGAATCGAACTCTCCACCTTTAACTATGACATCCTGTACCGGCCTGGTAAGCTCAACGACCCGCCTGACGCGCTCTCCAGGGGGACGTGCGCCAGCATACAGATGGACAGACTACGGAAACTCCATGAGGCGCTCTGTCATCCAGGGGTCACTAGGTTTGCTCACTTTGTCAAGGCGCGCAACTTACCCTACACAATTGAGGAGATCCGCTCCATGACCCGAGCCTGTTCGGTGTGCGCCGAATGCAAGCCCCACTTCTTCCGTCCGGATAACTCCCACGTCATCAAAGCCACCCGCCCCTTCGAGCGTCTTAGCGTAGACTTTAAGGGACCCCTACCGTCGACCAACCGTAATACCTACATCCTTACGGCCATCGACGAATACTCCCGCTTCCCATTCGCTGTGGCCTGCCCAGACACCACTGCCACCTCAGTGATACAGGCCCTTCACAGTATTTTCACCATCTTCGGGTACCCCAATTCCATCCACAGTGATAGGGGGTCCTCATTCATGAGTTCAGAGCTGCAACAGTACCTTCTGGAGTGTGGCATTGCTTCAAGCAGGACCACGAGCTATAACCCACGCGGTAATGGCCAGGTCGAGAGGGAGAATGCCACCATATGGAGAGCGGTTACACTGGCTCTCCGGTCTAAAGGTCTCCCCACCTCTCACTGGCAGGAGGTTCTCACTAGTGCCTTACACTCTATCCGCTCCCTCCTATGTACTGCAACAAATGCCACCCCCCACGAAAGGATGTTCCTTTTCCCGAGGAAATCCGAATCGGGAACCACTGTACCGGCATGGCTCACCGTCCCTGGCCCCGTCCTTTTGCGACGCCACGTCCGGCACTCAAAGAATGACCCCTTGGTCGACCGAGTGACTCTACTCCACGCGAACCCACATTACGCATACGTGGAGTTCCCAGACGGGCGGGAGGACACTGTTTCGGTGCGGGACCTAGCTCAGGACGCGGTAGACCCAGCAAACCCCCCAACTCCTTATGCTCCAGGCCCCGTGCCGCAACAGAAGGACCAACAGCACCCCAATGACTCGGGCCACCCTGCCGACAAAACGACTGGGGAATTGAGCGACGGAGCAGTCGCACCCGATGAGCCCGCTGGTGACACCACTCCAGCGACCCCAATCCCGGCACCACGGCGGTCACGCCGGATGGTCAGACCCCCTGACCGCTACAGTCCTTGACCTACCCCTTTTCATTCTCTCCCTCGTTTTTGTTTTTTTTTTTTTCCCCGGGTCAATTCTCCAAGAAGGGGTGAATGTGATAGTACAGATCTATCACCAATGTACATAGTGTATATAGTTACTGTATCTAGACTGTGCTTACAGCGATTGGCTGAGAGCTAAGCCACACCTATTGTTTGGGCCTTAAAGGGTTGTGTCCCTAGCCAGGTCGGATCATTCCGGACTGGTCGGCCACCTGTGAAGAGCTCCGGTCTTTTGCTAATAAAAGCCTTGGTTTGGATCAACAAGTCTTTGGTTCTTTCGACGAGCTCTACAAAGAGATTGTGGGAGTTTGGTTTAAGTTACACCACAAACTGAGAAACAAAAGACATCACATTTAAAATGCAACATCTTTGCTGAAGTGGGACATTGCCTGCTTTCAGGTGGAATCGCCTGCAGAATGCGACTCCAGAGCAGGCTGCGACTCCAGAGCAGGCTGCAAGGGTCTGTGAAGAGACATTTGGGTGGCAGCGCTGCAGGAGGTGATCTGCAATCTGAAAGATCTGAAATGGGGAGAGGGTCCACAAAGCAAACACCGGATCCAGAGTCCGACAAGGTCAGCGTTTGGCAGCTAACCTCCCCGCTGCCTTACAGCCTCCTAACTGCTGCCTGACAGCCCTCTTTCGTTGCCTGACAACCCCCTCCTAGCTGCTTGACAGCCCTCCGGCGCAGGAATGAAGGCCTGGGGCAGCATGTGGGTAAGTACGGGGCTGGCAGCTTGTTGAAAGACCACATTTTGAAGACGGGTTGTGGGTTCTGAGTTCAGCCTGTTGAAAACCTTTCAGGTTCTTCAAAGAGGAAATGGGTGGCTGGAGTGTTTCTACTGAAATAATGGAAACAAGAGGAACTCTGTGGTGACCTGGAAGAAGAGGTGTTCATTGGGGAAACCCATTAAGGGGCAAGTTTCTTTGGCAAGTCATTGAATTGGCTGATTGGAAGAAATCAGTTTGCGTGTGTCCAACAGGCAATAATCTCTCTCTAAAATCAACAAGAACCTTCCTGAATATTAACCATTTAACTTTAAGCACCGGAGTCTGATGGAAATTATAATTGTTGAATTCTGTGCACAGTTTAAGAATTGCCTGACACCGCTGAAGTGAAAAGTGAATGATTGGACAATAAACCAGGGAACTTTCCTGAACATGTACCCATTACATAGACATGCGTTTAGAACTAAAACGGGTTTAATTTAGGATAAGTTAATAGTAGTAAGTTTTAGATTGATAATGCTGATATGTTTAAAGCAAATGAAAGCAATCTTTGTTCAAGTAACCATTGTCTTGGTGAATTTCTATTGCTGCTGGGTTTTGGGGTCCTCTGGGCTGATAACACACAACATTAACTTCCATCCTGGTATGTTTTCAACAGTGGGAGGAAACTGGAGCACACGGAGGATCTCTCCACAGGCACAGGGAAAACGACCAACACCTTGCAGACAGTGGTGATTCGAACCCCGGTCCCACTCGCTGGCGCAGTAAGAATGTTGCACTAACCATCCCTGTCCATGTGAACCCAGTCCATATCCCTACATACTCCTGTCACACAGGTACCTATCAAAATTTTTCTTCAATTTTAAAATCAAGCTGACATTCCCCACTTCAGCTGTCAGCTCATTCCACACTCCCACAACTCTCTGTGGTAAGAGGTTTTCCAAAAATTCACTTTGAAAATTTCACCTTTCACCCTTGACCCATGCACTCTGGTTCTTGTCTCTCCGAAACACAGTGGATTAAAAGCCTACTTGCATTATTAAATCTACGCCATTTATAATTCTATCTCCACATAAGCAGGGTGGCACAATGGAAGAGTGATGGGCACATAACTCACAGATTATCATTTGCAAAACCCATGATGTGTTAAGTTTCTTCGGCAAGGCAATAAAGTGGCTGATTTGAGAAATGGATTTGTGTGTGTGCAACGAGCAAAAAATCTCTCTCTGACACCAGCAAGAAGCTTCCTGAATGGTAACCAATAAAGTTTAAGCACCGGAGCCTGGTGGAAATTATAAATATTGAATTCTGTGCACAGTTTAAGAATTGCCTGATACCAGTGAACATGGAGAAGTGAAAAGTGAATAAATGGACAGTGAACCAAAGAACTTTCCTCAACATGTACCCATTCCATACACGTGTGCTTAGAACTAGAAGGGGGTTAATTTGGGATAAGTTAATAGTACTAAGGTTTAGATTGATATTGCTGTTACATTTAAAGAAAATTAAAAGCAACTTTTGTTCCCATTGTCTTAGTGAATATCTATTGCTGCTGGGTTTTGAGGTCCTCTGGGCTCATAACACATCCATTTAACCTCCACCCTGGTACATTTTGAGGAAACTGGAGCACCCAGATGATCCCTACACAGACACGGGGATAACGACCAAACACCTTACAGACAGTGGTGATTCGAAAACTGGACCTGGTCTCTGGCGCTGTAAGAGTGTTGAACTAACCACTACGTTAGTTAATAACCACTACCCTAATGTGTCACCCGTCTATATGAACCCAGTCCATATCCCTTCAACCCCCTCTCATCCACGTACCTGTCCAAATTTTTCTTCAATGTCAAAATAAAGTTGTCATTCATCAAGTGGCAATTCGGAACCCAGGCCCAGTCTCTGCCGCTGTAAGAGTGTTACACTAACTGCTACTCTAACCGTTCAACCCCAGTCCATATGAACCCAGTCCGTATCCAATCAACCCCACCTCATCCAGGGACCTGTCCAAATGTTTATTAAATATTAAAATCAAGCCAGCATTCACCACTTCAGCTGGCAGCTCGTTCCACACTCCCACCCCTATATGTGGGATGAAGTTCACCCGAATGTTCCCTTTAAACAATTCACCTTTCACCCTTGACCCATGCCCCCTGGTTCTTGTGTCACCTAAACTCAATGGATAAAAAGTCTGCTTGCATTTATTGCATCTGGACCACTCATAATTCTCTGTCCATGTAAGCAGAGTGGCGCAGCGGAAGCGTGCTGGGCCCATAACCCAGAGGTCGATGGATGGAAACCATCCTCTGCTAGATATACTTTGGGACCCACAGTTGGTGTAGTAGTTGGCACCCTCTTTTACAGCGCCAGAAATTAGGACCAGGGTTCAAATCAAGTGCTGTCTGTAAGAAGTTTGCACGTTCTCCCCATGTCTGTGTGAGTTTTCCCCCGGGTCCCCAGTTTCAAAATGTTAAATTGTGTGGCACAGACTCGTGAGCCGAAAGGGCCTGTTACCGCACTGTACGTCTAAATCTATCAGCCTGAATCGTCGACTGCCTTTTACTTCCGATGGAGGCTGCGGGACCTGCTGGGTTTCCCCAGTGTTTGGAGGGTCACTGGAGTGTAAACATTTGGTGGAGTTCTGCTACCCCTACTGGGCCCATACGGTACTGCAGGGCCACAGCTGATTGAAAGGTTGAACCTGATTAGTTGTTTCTACGTTAAATTTTATATTTAACTATTTACATTTAGACAAACAGCTCGGTAACAGGCCCTTTCGACCCATGTACCCGTGCGGCACAATTACACCTGTTACAGGATAGGTTAGAATAATTAAGCATAAAATACGTCTTTAAAAGAGATTGTGGGAGTTTGGTTTAAGTTACTTCACAAGCTGAGAACCAAAAGACATCGCATTTAAAATGCAACAGCTTTGCTGAAGTGGGACAGTAGAGCTGCTTTCAGGTGGAATCGCCTGGAGAATGTGGCTCCAGGGCAGGCTGCAAGGGTCTGTGAAGAGACATTTGGGTGGCAGCGCTGCAGGAGGTAATCTGCAATCTGAAAGATCTGAAATGGGGAGAGGGGCCACAAAGCAAACACAGGCTCCAGAGTCCGGCAGGGGCAGCGTTTGGCAGCTAACCTCCCCGCTGCCTGACAGTCTCCTACCAGCTGCCTGACAGCCAACTCTTCGCTGCCTCACAGTCCCCTCTTCACTGCCTGACAGTCCCCTCTTCGCTGCCTGACAACCTCCTCGTAACTGCTTGACAGCCCTCCGGTGCAGGACTGAAGGGCTGGGGCGGCATGTGGGTGAGTACGGGATTGGCAGCTTGTTGACAAACCCCATTCTGAATACGGGTTGTGGGTTCTGAGTTAAGCCTGTTCAACACCTTTATAGAAATATAGAAAACATAGAAGATAGGAGCAGGAATAGGTCATTCGACAATTTGATCTCCGCCATTCAACGAGATCATGGCTGATCTTAAAGTTCAGTACCCCGTCCCCGCCTTCTCTCCATAACCTTTTATACCCTTATACTGAAGAAATATATCTAATTCCCTCTTAAATATATTCAATGAACCTGCCTCTACTGCCCTCTGTGGCAATGAATTCCACAGATTCACCACCCTCTGGGTAAAGAAATTCCTCCTCATCTCAGTCCTAAATGGTTTGCCTATTATCCTCAAACCATGGCCCCGGGTTCTGGATTTTCCCATCCTTGTAAACATCCCATCTGCATCCATTCTGTCCAGTCCTGCCAGAATTTTATATGTCTCTATGAGATCCCCTCTCAATCTTCTAAACTCCAGCGAGTACAATCCCAATTTGCGCAATCTTTCCTCCTAAGTCATTCCTGCCATTCCAGGTATCAGCCTGGTGAATCGCCTCTGCACTCTCTCCATTGCAAGAACATCCTTCCTTAGATAAGGCGTCTAAAACTGCACACAATACTCCAGGTGGGGTCTCACCAAGGCTCCGTACAGCTGTAGTAAGGTATCCTTGTTCCTATACTCAAACCCTCTTGATATGAAGGCCAACATACCATTTGCCTTTTTAACCGCCTGCTGTACCTGCATGCTCGCCTTCAGAGACTGGTGTACAAGTACCCCTAGGTCTCTCTGCACTTCCCCATCTCTTAATCTATTGCCAATCAAGAAGAAGTGCCTGGCTGGAGTGTTTCTCCTGATATAATGGAAACAAGAGGAACTGTTTGCTGACCTGCAAGTAGAGGTTTTCATTTGCAAAACCCATGATGAATCAAATTACTTCGGCAAGAGATTGAAGTGGCTGATTGGAGGAAATCAGTTTGTGTGTGTCCGAGCAATAAAACTCTGAAATCAATAAGAACCTTCCTGAGCGATAACCACTTAACTTTAAGCTCCAGAGCCTGGTGGAAATTATAAAAGTTGAATTCTGTCTACAGTATGAGAATTGCCTGATACCGGTGAACTGGAAGAAGTGAAAAGTGAATGATTGGACAGTGAACCAGAGAACTTTCCTGAACATGTACCCATTACATAAATGTAAGCTTAGAACTTGTTCAAGTAACCATTGTCTTGATGCATTTCTATTGCTGCTGGGTTTCAGAGTCGTTCTTTAATTTAAGAGGAGGATGGATATATCCATGGATGGGAGTGGGTTGGAGGGTTATGGGCAGAGAATAGGTAGGGGGATCGAGCGGAGTTGTTTGAGTGAACCGGCATAGAAGGGCTGAGATGGCCTTTTTCCATGCCATAAACTGTATGTGAATATATGGTTTTGGTGACCTATTGGCTCATAACACACAAAATTAACTTACAGCCCTGGTACGTTTTGAATGTGGGAGGAAACTGGAGCACCAGATGGATCCCTACACAGACACGGGGAGAACGTACAAACATCTTACAGAGAGTGGCAATTAGGAACCCAGGCCCAGTCTCTGCCGCTGTAAGAGTGTTACACTAACTGCTACGCTAAACGTTCAACCCCAGTCCATATGAACCCAGTCCGTATACAATCAACCCAATCTCATCCAGGAACCTGTCCAAACTTTTATTAAATATTAAAATCAAGCCGGCATTAACCACTTCAGCTGGCAGCTCATTCCACTTTCCCACCCCTCTATGCTGGATGATGTTCCCTCGAATGTTCCCTTTCAACACTTCACCTTTCACCCTTGACCCATGCTCTCTGGTTCTTGTCTCACCTAAACTCAATGGATAAAAAGCCTGCTTGCATTTATTGCATCTGGACCGCTCATAATTCTGTGTCCATGTAAGCAGAGTGGCGCAGCGGAAGCGTGCTGGGCCCATAACCCAGAGGTCAATGGATCAAAACCATCCTCTGCTAGATATACTTTGGGACCCACGGTTTGTGTAGCAGTTGGCACCCTCTTTTACAGTGCCAGAAATTGGGCCCAGGGTTCAAATCAAGTGCTGTCTGTAAGAAGTTTGCACGTTCTCCCCATGTCTGTGCGAGTTTTCCCCCGGGGCTACAGTTTCAAATCGTTAAATTGTGTGGCACAGACTCGTAGGCCGAAAGGGCTTGTTACCGCACTGTACGTCTAAATCCATCAGCCTGAATCGTCGACTGCATTTTACTTCCGATGGAGGCTGCGGGACCTGCTGGGTTTCCCCAGTGTGTGGAGGGTCACTGTCGGGTAAACCTTTGGTGGAGTTCTGCTCCCCCTACTGGGCTGATGTGGTACTGCAGGGCCACAGCTGATTGAAAGGTTGAACCAGATTAGTTGTTTCTAAGTTAAATTTTATATTTAACTATTTACATTTAGACAAAAGCTCGGTAACCGGCCCTTTCAACTCCTGAGCCCGTGTCTCACAATTACACCTGTTACAGGATAGGTTAGAATAATTAAGACTAAAATACGTCTTTAATAGAGATTGTGGAAGTTTGGTTAAAGTTACTCTACAAACTGAGAAACAAAAGACATCGCATTTAAAATGCAACATCTTTGCTGAAGTGGGACATTATCTGCTTTCAGGTAGAAATGCCTGGGGAATGCGGCTCCAGAGCAGTCTGCAAGGGTCTGTGAAGAGACATTTGGGTGGCAGCGCTGCAGGAGATGATCTGCAATCTGAAAGATCTGAAATGGGGAGAGGGTCCACCGTGGAAACAGGCCCTTAAGATTTATGGTTAGACTTACATGCAGGATGTCACATACAACCCTGAGATTCTTTTGCCTGTGGGCGAGGCAGAGAGACCACGTATTGGTAATGCTAAAGAGAAGCAACTCAGCGTAGGCATGGAAACAAATAAAGAACCACTGGAAACAAACGGTGCAAAACAGATTCTGATTTATTGTCATGTACACACATTGCATCACATCAAACCCTGAGATTCATTTTATCCATGGGCCAGACACAATTACCACTTATTAATGGTCCAAAAATACTGTACACAACGTACACGTGAAAAGTTAATCAAGATCTGTAAAATGGGTTTGTTGTTGGATGGTGGAGGGGTAGCAGCTGTTCCTGAACTTCGTGATGCGAGTCTTGCAGAAACTCTAGCTCTTTCCTGATGGTAGCAACGAGAACAGAGAGGCGCAGAGTGTTGTGAATCCTTGGTGATCGCTGCTGCTCTCCGACGGCAGCATTCCCTGAAGCCGTTTTCAGTGGTGAGGAGGGTTTTACCTGTGATGTCCTGGGCTGTGTCCTCTACATTTGACAGGGATTTACATTCAGAGGTGTTGGCGTCCCCGTACCAGACCGTGATGCACACATTCTACCACACATCACAGAACAATACAGCGCAGGCCTTTCATCCCTCAAAGATGTGCTGACCTATATGTTCCTACCTAATAAAGTACTAAACCCTCCCTACACTCTTTCCCTGCCTCCTGACATTTCGGGGTGACTGCCTCCCTGAAGCTCCTATCAAGACCTTTGTCTCCCTTAAAATCCGACTCCAGCTCTAGGTCCCTACGTCAGTTTGTCAGGAACTGCAGCCTGATGCACCTTTTACAGGTATTGTCATCAGGAACAAATTTGCTATTCCTGACTTCCCACATCCTACAACCAGAGCAATGGACGGCCCTAAACACTGCTCCATTACCGACTCCAAAGTTCATTAAATTTCTCAAAGAAACTCACCTCTCCAGGAGCAAGCTCTTCCTCAGCCTTGAGGGGTTTACAAATTGGATTGTAACACAAGTTTAACCTGCCAATTTGGCAGGTTTTCTGCCTGTGTGCAGGATAATTTGTGGGTGGAATTATAAAAACTGCACAGAAAATGACATCCATGCTTGCGGGGCCTCCAGTGATGTGGTTAGTGCGTGGCATGTCACTGGCCAAGCCTTAAAAAAGGGGTGTGCGCCCTTAAATTGCCCCTTCGGTAACGTGGTGAGTGACGTGTCATGCACTCACCGTGCCACCTGAGGTCCCACAGTGAATCCCCTGTTCCTTGCGTTGACCTCCAAAACATGTGGTCTGGGTGGGTGCAGAATCGGGACAGAGTGGAGCGCTGTTGGGGCTAGGCCAAGCTTGGAGTTGGAATGCTGTCAGAGCTGGAAGATGGACACAGAATCAGGCCCAAGTGGCAACTTTGTCGATGGCGGGGAAGAAGGCTGTCAGGGCCAGGGGTGAGAATGGTGTCTGGGCTAGGGTGTGGCACAGCTAATGGGCCAACAGACAAATGTTGTTGGACTGGTGGTGAGTAGATTGGGTTGTCAGGGGTTGATAGTGCGCCAGTGGGTAATGGTATTGTGGGAGGTGCAATGGCTGATTTCTTACCCAAAATCCACAGTGCTCCAGGTACCGCTCTGACTTTCCTGTTCCGTGGAAGATTATGGGTTGTATTTGGTTGTACCCAAGCATTGATATCATTTTATGTGCAGTTTTTTGTTTAAATTCTAACCACCAATTGACCTGTACACAGGTAGAAAGCCTACCAAATTGGCAGGTTAAACTCGCATTACAATCTAATTTGTAAACCCCTACTGTATAACCCTGACTTGATTTTAAAGGCACTTACCCTCAGCCCATCTCACTCACCTCTCTCATGCTCCTCTTAGTCAAACAATGGCCCCGAGAAGACTGCATCTGTAGAAATTTGCCAGGGTTTCTGGTATCATTCCAATCCTCCGCAAACTCTCTGCACCTTTGGGGTCCAGGTGATCCAGGGCTGCTACAATTGATGGCTGTTTGAAACAGGAGGATGCCATGTCCTGCTGGAGTGAGATGTTGAAGATTTCTGTGAATTATGTTGGCAAGTTTGTCTGCACAGAGTTTAATCTCTCTAGAAAACAACGGCTCCCATGAACATTTGGCCTTGCCTTTTATCCAGACAGGAACATAAATATTCTGCTCTCTCAATATCTCACCGTTAAAAGCTCCCCAACTCTGCACAACACCCTTTCCAGAAAAAAAAATAGCTGAAATTATTCTCTGCAAATCCCTTCTCATCTCTTCAAATCTGGCTTTCCACCACTCAAAGACATTTATCTTCGGATCAGACCTATCCCTTTCCAGAATTCAGCTGAAACTAATTGAGATATGATCACTGGATCCTTAGTGCTCCCCAACACACACCTCCATTACCTCTGATATTTCATTCCCCAACAGTAGATGTAACACTACCCACACTCTAGTCGGTACATCAACATATTGATGCAAAATGCAATCCCGCACTCATATACAAACTATAAGCCATTCAGCCCACTCACAGTCTGTGACCTCGAATCTATGTTGAGATAATTGAAAACCCCAACTAACACCACCCCGTCCTAACTGCACATCTCAGCTATTTCCCTACACATTTGCTCTTCTAGTTCCCTCTCCATTTGGGGGTCTATAATACACACCTATAAGCGTAATCTCACCTCATTTCCACCCACACTGCCTCCATTGACAAGCCCTCCAATCTATCACGCCTCAGTACTACTGTAATATCCTCCTTGTTAGGTAATGCCACACCCCCTTACCCCTTCAATTCGATCACACCTAAAGCAGTGAAATCCTGGAATATTTAACTGCCAGTTACATCCCTCCTTCAGCCACGTCTCACTAATCAGGACATCCTACCGCCAAGTGTCTTACCACACCATCAGCTCATCCCCCTTACAACATTCCTTGCATTGAAGTCAATGCATCACAGTGACATCCCGCATCTTCCCTTCTGACTATCCCCCACTCTGCCGTCCATACTATTATTTGTTACAAACCTCCATTCCCCATCAAAACATGTCGCCCTTTCCTCCTCAATCAAATGCTGTTCTACCCCCACATTTTGTGAATAAGCCTTTTCCCTTTGCCTACAATACCTCTCTCTTCTGTCCTTCCTTATGTGGACCCCTTTCCCCAACCATATTAGTTTAAAGCCGCTCCCCGGTAGTACTAGCAATCACCCCCAGCAGGATACTGTGACCTCTGGGATTCAGATGTAACCCGTCCTTACTGTATAGGTCCCATCTATCCCAAAAAAGGTCCCAGTTATCCAAGAACCTGTATCCCTGACTTCTACTCCACCACTTTAACCACACATTCAGCCTCCACCTGATTCTATTTCTGCCCTCACTATCACGTGGCACAGGAGGTAATCCAGAGGTTACTCCCGTTACGGTCCTTCTTCTGAGCTCAATACATAACTCCCTATATTCATTCTTTAGGTCCACACCCTACTTCCTCCCAATGATGTTGGTACCAACATGTACCACGATCTCTGATACCTTACCCTCCCGTTTCAGGATGTCTTGGACTCACGACCCACATAGTTATATCCCAGACACTGGCACAGGGAGGAAAATCACCATTAAATTTTTTATGACTTCCCACATCTGATATTGTGAGCAGCAATCTTCCCTCACACTCCTCCCACCTCTTTCTTCTCTCATGTTACAAGAGAAAAATAAAAAGATATATTAAATTAAATGTGACCGTCTTACCTTAGCCCTGATATACTCATCTTCAGCCTCTACTCGTCGAAGCCTCCAGAAGGAGATCCATACCACATCCGGCAGGAGGTCCATACCACATCCGGCAGGAGGTTCATACCACATCCGGCAGGAGATCCATACCACATCCGGCAGGAGGTCCATACCACATCCAGCAGGAGATCCATACCACATCCGGCAGGAGGTCCATACCTAATCCGGCAGGAGGTCCATACCGCATCTGGCAGGAGGTCCATACCATATCCGGCAGGAGATCCATACCACATCCGGCAGGAGGTCCATATCACATCCGGCAGGAGATCCATACCACATCCGGCAGGAGGTCCATACCTAATCCGGCAGGAGGTCCATACCGCATCTGGCAGGAGGTCCATACCACATCCGGCAGGAGATCCATACCACATCCAGCAGGAGGTCCATATCACATCCGGCAGGAGATCCATACCACATCCGGCAGGAGGTCCATACCACATCCGGCAGGAGATCCATACCACATCCAGCAGGAGGTCCATACCACATCTGGCAGGAGATCCATACCACATCCGGCAGGAGGTCCATACCTAATCCGGCAGAATTGAGATCTTGTACAGGTATTATATGGAGAAAATAACATAATTTACATGATAATTATTCTACTTTTGTTCCAATGTGGTCATCTTATTTAGAGTGTATGGGTTTAGAAATATCTTTAAATGCTGTGTTGTTTATTCATATTTGTAATTTTTTTTGGCTGCACTTGCGGGGCTGGCTGAGGTTGGTGGGGACCGAGGAGGGAGAGTTGTTTGTATTTTTTATGTAATTTTTAATATTATTCTTAATTGTTTTAAATTAAGTTTTAAAAAAAGATCACCCGGCCCCAAAAGCCGATAAGTGTCGAGCAGGGTGACAAACCTCTCCCGGAACGGACTGCAAAAATGCTCGCAGAGCCAGAAAAATAAACGCAACTGCATATTAGATAGAAGACACCAACAGAAGAGGGGCCCAGCAGCGGGACACGACCAAAACAACTGTGGGACCCAGGGAGGTGACATCGAGGGAAGAGGAGGCACTAAGAGGACAAGAGAAGGAGCAAAAGAAGGAAGAAAAAGACAAAGAACCGCAAGGGAAAGCAGAAGGTAAAAAAGATAAGCAGCTTATATTTAAGGATTATGTTGACGAACAAATGAAGAATTTGTGACAGAATTTAACATAATTTTTTTTAAAATGGAAAATGCAAAAGACAGAATGCAGAGAATGGAACTGGCTGTGGAAGATATAGGATAAAGAGTAGACAAAGTGGAAGAAAGAGAGGCAGTTGTGGAAATAGAGATGAATGTACCAAGAGAAAAGCTTGGTTGTCTGGCAAGTAATCAAAGACAACCCAATACAGGGGTGGGGGGGATGGTTAAAGTTATTTCGGTTAGGTGTAAATTTTGAGTTAATCCACAATAACCCTAGAGAAAGGATCACCAACAACAGGAATAGTTTGCAATGGAGCTACTGGAGGACACTTGTTTGGTTTCCCCACAACCTAACAAACGTGACATGTCTGGCACCAATTTACAACATCTTTCATCAAACCAGTCCCAAAAAAAATTCTCTCAAAATCTCATTCATGCTTTTCCTTCCACCAAGATGACCACCCAAAGGTATACTGTGTACAACATTTAAAATTTCATGCCGGTAATTTCTAAGAAGAACCACCTGATGAATCACCACCATCCACCCCACTCTTCATTAACAGGAATACCAAGAAGTCTCCATTTTATCAACAATTCACTCTTCATGTTATATCCCCAAGCCATTTCTTTACTCTCCTGTTCAGTTACTGCTTTGTCCCTTAAGACAACAAGATCTGTATCTGATTTCTGCTGTTGAATTCATACTTTCCTTGTCAAAGAGAATTCTTTAATCTCAAAATTACCCTGCTCTTTCAAAACTATTTCAGAAGCGCTGGGCAAGTCTCTCATCAACTGGATTTTCTGCAGCTCTCATCATTTTCTTAGACACAGACCATGTTACAGCACATACAGGATATATCTCACAATCCTTTTCAACCTCATCCTTACTAAGTCGATTCGTTAACCTCAAAACTGGCGCAACTTTATTCTCTGCCAAACCATTCCCAAATAAAAATGAGACCCCTGCATGGATAATTTTGAAATTACTCCTTCTTCAACAGATCCTTTAACTAATTCTGAATTTAGCCCAATATAGTGAAGAGATTATAGACTCTGTGACAAGAGTATTTAGAGGTGGTTTTGGAGGAATTGTTAGGGTAGCTTGCACACATATATTTTAAAACACAGAATATTTGCAGGACTTTTGCAGAATGCTTTTAGCAAGAGACAACAGAGTATCGGACGCAGCTTGGCTGGGAGAGCATGTGATCTTTGTAGGTTGAGGTGAACGGTTTTGCTCTCAGATAGGAAGGGTGTGAAATAGAGAGAGTGGAGACAGAAATCAGTTCCAGAAGGACAAGATGGCAAACTTTGGAAGGTTGCCTGGTCAAAAGAGGAGATTGGCGGTGTGAGAGGTGACCTGAAAGAAAGAGGATCAACTGGAGAACCCCGAAGGGACATGTTTCATCAACAAGACTGATTGAGAAAGATTCAGTTGCGGATCTCCTAGAAAAGGAATCTCTCTCTGAAAACCAGCAAGACCCCTCCTGAGTGGTAACCATTTACCTGTTAAGCACCAAACCCTGGTGAACTTTGTTAATGCACAGTACAAGAATTGCCTGCAACCAGTGAGATTGGATTGTGATCCAAAGAACTTTTCAAATCTTAAATATACATTATACACATCTGCACTTAGTATTAGAGGCAGAATTAAGTAGTTAGGTAGGTTAAGTAATGTTAAAGTTCAATTCTGTTATCTTAGGTCACATACAAACAATTTTAAACAGCCTTATTTAAAATATGGCTGCTCTGCTCCATGTTAAACGCATCGGCTCCAGAGCTTTTTAAAAGTACTCAAAGGCTTCACTAATTATAAGACGATTTAGACAAAGCCCTTGTGGTTCATGCAAGAGGAGAAAACTGTCTAATGTTTCACTTGGAATAAGAGAAAGAAAAAGGAACACTCTGGTGACCTGAAAAAAAAGAGGTTATCATGTGGAGAAACCTGAAGGCACAATTTTTGTCAGTAAGACACTGGAGTGGCTGATTAAAAAGGTACAACAAATCTCTCTCTCACAAAACTGACAAGAACCTTCCTGAGAGGTAACCATTTACCTTTCGAGGACCAAAGCCTGGTGAACTTTATACATGTTAAATTCTGTGCACAGTATAGGAATTGCCTGCAGCCAGTGAACGTGGATGAAAGAGAACTGAGATTGGACTGTGAACCAAAGGACTGTTCAAAACTTACAGACAAATTACATATACGTGCTCTTAGAATTTGAAGGGGATTAAGTTAGGTTAAATGAGTCAATAGAGATAAGTTAAAGTTTGATTCTATTTTCATGTTTACAGATAAGTAAAAGCAACTTTTGTTTAAGTAACCATTTGTCGTGGTGAATATCTATTGCAGCTGGGTTTTGGGGGCCTCTGGGCTAGTATCAACTAAAACAGTACATTGACCTCTTTCTATGGCTCTCCCTCTCAATAGAACACCTCCCTATGTCTCTCTGGGCCACCTCCCCTCTCACTCTTTCAGGCAGATATCCCTGTCCCTCTGGCACATCTCTCCCTCAGATAATTCTATCTCTTCCCACTTTGGACTAAGCCTTCTCTCTTTCACATGACAACTCTCTGTCTGCCCGTTTCTCTCCCTATCTCAGACATCACCATCTCATTCTTTGTGGGACAATTCTCACTCTCTCTATCTCTCTCTCTCTCTCTCTCTCTCTCCGTCTGTCTCTCCCTCTCTCTCTCTCTCTCTCTCTTCTCTCTCTCTCTCTCTCACTCTCTCTCTCTCTGACTCTCTATCTCCCTCTCTCTCTCTCTCTCCCTCTCTCTCTCCCTCTCTCCGCTCACCCATCCACCTGTGACAACACCTTCTTATCTATGGGACAACCCCCTCTCTCTCTGGGCTGGACAGATCTGCCTTGTTGACTCTGGTGACCGGGCTCCCTTTCAGGTGTCCGGAGATCACTCACCGATACTTGAGGTGTAGTCTGTAGTTCCAAAGATGTGCTCTGGTGCTCGATAATCCCAGGAGCAGATCAATGTGACGTTAGGTTCACCTTTGACCCGCGGCTTTGCTCTGTGATCATCGTCCACTCACGTTAAGTATCCTCACCTGCAACACTGCCTCAACCACAGCCCCAATTGCCACCCTGTGACATCATCTCACCCACTGTGATATCATCTCACCTTCTGTGACATCATCTCACCTTCTGTGACATCATCTCACCCCTCCTGTGATATCATCCCACCTCTGTGACATCATCTCCCCATCTGTGGCATCATCATCCCCCCGTGACATTCTCATCCCTCTGTTACATCATCTCACCCCTCCTGTGACATCATCTCACCCCCTGTGACATCATCTCACCCACTGTGACATCATCCCCCCCCTGTGACATCATCTCCCCCCCACCCCATGATCTGGATTTGCTAATTTTGGCGAATATCCTGCCCTCCTATTGGTTGAGGTTTTCCTGATTTTTAAGTCTTATGTCCATTATGTTTCCCAATAAGAACAACTCAAGGTCCTGCGGGAATTGTTTGCCTGTGATTCTTCCTAGGACTTGGCCTAACTCCACCCAAAGGTCCCTCACTTTTGTTCACGTCAAGGTTGTGTGAATAAAGGTTCCCATCTTCGCGCCACATCCAGAACATTGATCTGACAATTCTGGTTTAGATCTGTGCAATTTTTGCAGTGTCAGGTAAAGCAGGTGCAGAAAGTTAGTGAATGGCATAATTTCACTCATATTCTAATTAACCCTGTAGTCCGAGTCCTCCCCATAATCCTAGATCGAAGAGTCCAGCCTGGACAATGAGTTTACTCCCTACAAAATCCAATACATCAGTACGTCATCTGAAAATAAGTTGATTTGATGTATTTTCTGGCCTGTGCTAAAACCTTTAATGTCTGGATCCTGTTGAATATCTTTGGCTAACGGACCTGTGACCAATATGAACTGGGCTGGAGAGAGCGGGGATCCTTTTCGACTTCATCTTGTCACTGGGGATGCTGGAGAAGTTTGTCCATTAGTCTCAACTTTAACCTTTGCCACATGATCCAGGGCCCTTATCCAATTTGTAAAAGTTGGCTCGAACCCCAAATTTTCCAGCAAATTGAATAGAAAATCCCACTCCAGCCTGTCAAATGCCTTCTCTGCATGCAAAGCCACAGTGAGACCCTACTCATTCCTGGTTTGTGCCCGGTGTATAATTCAACAGTCGGCCAATATTTTCCGCTGTCTTTCTCTTTTGGACAAAGCCTGCTTGGCCTTGTTTATAGTTTTGGAAATATTTCGTCAATCAGATTTGGCAAGAATCCTATAATCTGTATTTAACAGTGAGATTGGTCGATAGGAAGACGTCAGTTGCGGATGCAATGAACTGGAATTAACAGTCTATGGGTAGATTAGTTTACCGGCCCCCTCTCTTGGCTGCGCACATGTCGGTCCAGATATAAACTCTGCTTTCCCAACTTACCTGAAGATCATTGCAGAAAACGGCTGTTAATTGTAAGCTATAAAAGCGTGTTTGCACTCCTCACAATTCTCTGAGCTGGGAAAAATGTGCTGGTAGACCCCACCCAATCTAAGCCCCTCATAATCCTACATACTTCTATTAAATCACCTCTCATCCTTCATCGCTCCAAAGAGAAAATCCCTAGTTCTGTCAACCTTGCATCTTACGACATCTTCTCCTCCCCAAAAGTCATTAAACCCCTATGAAACTCTGGTTAGACCACCCGTGGAGCATTACGTTCAATTCTGGTCTCCTCCTTACAGAATGGATAAGGATGCCTTAGAGAGGGTGCAAGGGAGGTTCAAGGGAGGTTCACCAGGATGTTGCCTGGATTGGAGAACATGTCGTAAGTGAGATGAGAACAAGAGCTAGTCCTCCCACAAAGACTGCGTCCTAACCCCAGCCACGCTCTCTTCACCCCCTTCTCTGTCCCCTTGTCAGGACGATTCACAAGTGAGAGATCACACAACACCAGATTTGAGGATCCACCGTTACCAGACAATGGAGCCTTTCAATCATGAAGTGATGTTGAACAAGAAAGTTGCAGACTTTGTGATTGTTATAAATAAACAAAAGTGCTGGACAAACTCAGCAGCTCAGACCAACAGGTGACCATAAGATATAGCAGCAGAAGTAGGTATTTTGGCCCATCAAGTCCATCCTGCCATCAATCTTGAGCTGATCTTTTCTCCCACTCAGCCCCACCCCCTGCCTCCTCACCATAACCTTTCACAATTTAAAAAAAATTTAGACATACAGCATGGTAACAGAACATTTTACCGGACGAGTCCGTCTCACCCAATTTACACCCCATTAACATTGAAACTCCGATATTTAGGCACAGAGCACGGTAATAGGCCCATTCGACACACGAGCGCGTTCCGCCCAAATACTCCTATTACAGGATATGTTAGAATAGTTATGGGTAAAATATGTCTTTAATAGAGATAGATTGAGGAGTTAGGTTTAGGTTACACTTCACAAACTGAGTAAAACTTCACAAAATACATCGCATTTAAAATGCAACATATTTGCTGAAGTGTGAAATTTTGTCTCCAGGGTGTTTGCAGAGACATTGGAACTGCCAGGAGAGAACTTGAACAGGAGGGACAAATGGAACATAAATTTGATCATGTCCAGGCTCAGATACTGATACTATCCTTTGAAAATTGAGTTTGGGCCCTATAACCGGTCAGTTGATTTTTACAAGCAGAAAGGAAAAAACTGACAGGTGATATCACTTTGGAGGAGAGAGTGAGAAAGAGAGAGAGAGTGGGGGGGTGGGGTCAATTCAACAGTATCAGTTTAGGCTGGAAACTTGTTGAAAAACCCTATTTTGAAGACGGGCTCTGAGTTCTGAGTTCAGCCTGTTCAAAACACTTGTAGTTCTTAAATGAGGAAACGGGTGGCGAGAGAGTTTCTACTGAAATAAGGTGAACAAGAGGAACTCTGTGGTGACCTGTCAGAAGAGGTTATCATTTGCAAAACCCTTAATGAGGCAAGTTTCTTTAGCAAGAGATTGAAGTGGCTGATTGGAGGAAACAGTTTGTGTGTGTCCGATGATCAACAAATCTCTCTCTGAAACCCAAAATAAGCTTCCTGAGCAATAGCCATTTAACTTTAAACTTCAGAGCCTGGTGGAAATTATAAATGTTGAATTCTGTGCACAGTTTAAGAATTGCCTGATACTAGTGAACTTGGAGAAGTGAAAAGTGAATGATTGGACAGTGAACCAGAGGACTTTCCTGAACATGTAGCCATTACATACACGTGAGCTTAGAACAAGATGGGGATTAATTTAGGTTAAATTAAGAGTAATATCTTTTAAATTGATATTTCTATTATGTTTAAAGAAAATTAAAAGCAACTTTTGTTCAAGTAACCATTGTCTTGGTGAATGTCTATTGCTGCTGGGTTTTGAGCTCCTCTGTGCTCATAACACATCCAATTTACCTCCACCCCTGGTACGTTTTGAATGGTGAGAGGAAACCAACATAGACACGGGGAGAATGTGCAAACACCTTACAGACAGTGGCGATTCAAACCCCGGTCCCGGTCACTGGTGCTGTAAGTGTGTTGCATTACGCTAACCATACCATCCCTATGGTTATATCCCTTCATCCCCATCCCATCCAGGGACCTGTCCAAATTTTTATTAAAAGATGAAATCAAGTCGTCATTCACCACTTCAGCTGGCAGCTCGTTCCACACTCCCACCATTCTCTGCGGGAAGAAATTCCCCCGAATGTTACCTTTCAACATTTCACATTTCACCCTTGACCTATGCCCTCTGGTCCTTGTCTCATCTAAATTCAGTGGATAAAAAGCATGCTTGCATTTATTCCATCTACACCACATATAATTATGTGTCCATGTAAGCAGAGTGGCACAGCGGAAGCGTGCTGGGCCCATAACCCAGAGGTCGATGGATTGAAACCATCCTCTGCTAGATATTTTTTTGGGAACCATTGTTGGAGTAGCAGTTAGTACAATTCTTTTACAGCGCCAGCCATTGGGCCCGGGTTACGAATCACAGGTTGCCTGTCGGAGTTCCTATGTTCTCTCCGTGTCTGAGTGTGTTTTCCCCAGGGGCTTTGGTTCCGTCCCACCATTCGAAACATATTGGGGATATAGGTTACTTGGGTGTAAATTGGGTGGCACAGACTAATGGGCCGAAATGGCCTGTTCTCTCACTGTACGTCTAAATCTATCAGCCTGAATTGTTGACTGCCTTTTACTTCCGATGGAGGCTGCGGGACCTGCTGGGTTTCCCCAGTGTGGGGAGGGGAACTGGAGTGTAAACATTTGGTGGAGTTGTGCCTCCCCCTATGGGCTGTTACGGTACTGCAGGGCCTTGGCAGATTGATAGATTGAACCAAATTGGTTGTTTCAATGTTTAATTTTATATCTAAATATTTAAATTTAGGCACAGAGCACGAAAACAGGCCCTTTCAACCCACAAAATCAAAAGATATTGCATTTAAAATGCAACAGTTTTTCTGAAGTGGGACGTTGTGTCACCAGTGAGTTTTCAGAGACATTGGAACTGCCTGGAGAGAACTTCAACAGAAATGGAACATAATATTGACCATGATTCTGATAAGATCCTTCGAAAATTGGGTTTGGACCCTATAACAGGTCACTTGGTTTTTACAAGAGAGAGAGAGAGAGAGAGTGAGAGAGAGAGAGAGGGAGAGAGAGAGAGAGAGACAGAGAGAGAGAGAGAGAGAGAGAGTGAGAGAGAGAGAGAGGGAGAGAGGGAGAGAGAGTGAGAGAGGGAGAGAGGGAGAGAGAGTGAGAGAGGGAGAGACAGACAGAGAGAGAGGTCAGTTCTACAGTATCAGTTGAGGCTGCAAAATAACAATCTGGCAGCTTGTTGAAAAACTCCATTTTGAAGACGGCTTCTGAGTTCTGAGTTCAGCCTGTTCAAATGATTTGTAGTTTATTAATGAGGAAACGGATGGCTAGAGAGTTTCTCCTGATATAAGGGAAACGAGAGGAACTCTGATGACCTGGAAAAAGAGATTATCATTTACAAAACCCATGATGTGTTAAGTTTCTTCGGCAAGGCACTGAAGTGGCTGATTGGAGGAAATCAGTTTGTGTGTGTACAACGAGCAAAAAATCTCTCTCTGAAACCAACAAGAACCTTCCTGAATGGTAGCAATTTAACGTTAAGCACCAGAGCCTGGTTGAAATGATAAATATTGAATTCTGTGCACAGTTTAAGAATTGCCTGATACCATTGAACATGGAGAAGTGAAAAGTGAATAAATGGACAGTGAACCAAAGAACTTTCCTAAACATGTACCCATTACATACACATGTGCTTAGAACTAGAAGGGGGTTAATTTAGGATAAGTTAATAGTACTAAGTTTTAGATTGATATTGCTGTTATGTTTAAAGAAAATTAAAAGCAACTTTTGTTCCCATTGTCTTAGTGAATTTCTATTGCTGCTGGGTTATGGGGTCCTCTGGGCTCATAACACATCCAATTAACCTCCACCCTGGTACATTTTGAATGGTGGGAGGAAACTGGAGCACCCGGAGGATCCCTACACAGACACGGGGAGAACAACCAAACACCTTCGAAGTCCGGACCTGGTCTCTGGCGCTGTAAGAGTGTTGAACTAACCACTACCCTAATGTGTCACCCATCTATATGAACCCAGTCCATATCCTTTCATCCCCCTCTCATTCAAGTACCTGTCCAAACTTTTCTTCAATGTCAAAATCAAGTCGTCATTCACCACTTCAGCTGTCAGCGCTTTCCACATTCCCACCACTCTCTGCGGGAAGAAGTTCCCCCGAAATTTCCCTTTCAACATTTCACCTTTCACCCTTGGCCCATGCCCTCTGGTCCTTGTCTCACCTAAACTCAATGGATAAAAAGCCTGCTTGCATTTATTGCATCTGGACCACTCATAATTTTGTGTCCATGTAAGCAGAGTGGTGCAGCAGAAGTGTGCTGGGCCCATAACCCAGAGGTCGATGGATCAAAACCATCCTCTGCTAGATATTCTTTGGGAGTAGTGGTTAGCACAACTCTTTTACATCGCCAGGGATTGGGTGCAGGGTTCGAATCAAGTGCTGTCTGTAAGGAGTTTGTACGTTCTCTCTGAGTTTCCTCCCGGGGCTCTGGTTTCCTCCCACCATTCGAAATGTGCTGGGGATGTAGGTTAATTGGGTGTAAATTGGGAGGCACAGATCCATCGGCCAAAATAGCCTGTACATCTAAATCTATCAGCCTGAATCGTCGCCTGCCTTTTACTTCCGATGGAGGCTGCAGGTCCTGCTGGGTTTCCCCAGTGTGTCACTGGACTGTAAACATTTGGTGGAGTTCTGCTCTCCCTGCTGGGCTATTATGGTACTGCAGAACCATGGCTGATTGAAAGGTTGTGCCAAATGGTTCTTTCCATGTTAAAGTTTATATATAAATATTTAAATTTAGACATTTTAAAATCAAGACAGCATTCACCACTTTAGATCGCAGCTCCTTCCACACTCACACCCCTCTATGCAGGAAGAAGTTCCCATGAAGGTTCCCTTTCAACACTTCACCTTTCACCCTTCACCCATGCCCTCTCGTTCTTGTGTCACCTAAACTCAGTGGATAAAAAACCTGCTTGCAGTTATTGCATCTATACCACTCATAATTATTTTTCCATGGAAGCAGAGTGGCGCAACAGAAGCACGTTGTGCCCATAACCCAGAGGTCGATGGATTGAAACCATCCTCTGCTAGAACCAACCGTGGCCATTTGGCACAAGCTTTCAATCAGCCATGGTCCTGCAGAACCAAAACAGCCCAGCAGGGGGAGCAGCACTCCACCAAAGGTTTACACTACAGTCACCCTCCGCACACACTCGTGAAACCCAGCAGGCCCCGCAGCTGACATCAGAAGTAAAAGGCAGTCGACAATACAGGCTGATAGATTTAGTCGTACAGTGCGGTAACAAGCCGTTTCGGCCCACGAGTCTGTGCCTCCCAATTTACACCCAATTAACCTACACCCCCAGTACGTTTCGAACAGAGCCCCCGGGGAAAAACCCACTCAGATATGGTGAGAACATGTCCTTATAGACAGCGTGATTCGAACCCCGGGCCCAGTCACTGGTGTGTAAAAGAGTTATACAATCGGCTACACCAACTGTGGCTCCCAAAGGATATCTAGCAGAGAATGGTTTTGATCCATCGACCTCTGGGTTATGCACCCAGCACACTTCCACTGCTCCACTCTGCTTACATGGTCACAGAATTAGGAACGAATGGTGTAGATGGAATAAATGCAAGCAGAGTTTAGGTGACACAAGAACCAGAGGGCATGAGTCAAGGGTGAAATGTGAAATGTTGAAAGGGAACATTCGGGGGAAATGGTGGGAGTGTGGAATGAGGTGCCAGCTGAAGTGGTGACAACCGGATTGATTTCCGCAGTTACTTTGGACAGGTACTTGAATGGGTGGCTATGGTCCAGGCCCGTGTCGGTGGAACTGGACAAAATAATACTTCAGCACAGACTAGATGGGCCGAAAGACCTGTTGCTGTGCTCGAGGATTCTATGGGTCTACGGAAGAGATTGTGTAGACACTGATATTAGAGACTCATAGAGTTGCAATCCACGGAGACCAATCCTTCAGCCCAGCTTGACCATGTCACCCAGGTTGTCCACTTCAGCTGGTCCCATTCGCCTGCGTCTGGCCCATATCCCTTTGAACCTGCACCTGGGTAAATGTCCTTAAAACATTACAAAGGTCCCCGGATTCACCACTTCATCTGGCAGCTCGTTTCCTTCGCCCCACCGCCCTTTGTGTGAAAATTATGCCCCTCAGGTCCTTTTTAAACCTTCCCCCTCTCACCTTAAATCTCTGCCTCTGGTTTTACATCTTGGGGAAAAGGCGAGTTACCTTATCCATGTCTTTCATGATGTGATGAACCTCTCAGCCTCCCACCCTGACCCAGCCTGTCCAATCTCTCCTTATAATTCAAAGCCCCCAGTCCCGGGAACATTCAGATTTATTGTCAGAGAATTTACGTGACATCACGGACAATCCTCAAATCCCTTTTCCTGCGGGACAGGCAGAATGACCACTTATTGGTCGTGTAAAAACAATTGTACACAATGTACTCACGTGAAGAAATAAGGAATGTAAAGAAAGCTTTTGGCATCTTGGCTTCATAAATCAAAGTATTGAGTACAGGAGTTGGGATGTTAGGGTGAAGTTGTATCAGACATTGGTGAGGCCAAATTTGGAGGATTGTGTGCAGTTCTGGTCGTCTAACTACAGGAAGGATATCAGTAAGATTGAAAGAGTGCAGAGAAGATTTACTAGGATGTTGCCAGGTCTTCAGGGGTTGAGATACAAGAAAAGATTAAACAGGTTAGGACTTTATTCATTGGAGCATCAAAGATTGAAGGGAGATTTGATTGAGGTTTATAAAATAATGAGGGAAATAGACAGACTAAATGAGAGTAGGCTCTTTCCACTTAGATTAGGAAAGGACATGGCTTTAGGGTGAAAGGGGAAAGTTTTAGGGGGAACATTAGGGGGAACATCTTCATTCAGAGAGTGGTGGGAGTGTGGAACGAGCTGCCGTCTGATGTGGTGAATGTGGGCTCACTCGTAAGATGTAAGAATAAATTGGATAGATACACAGATGGGAGCGGTCTGGAGGGTTATGGACTGGCTGCTGGTCAATAGGTTTAGCAGAATAAAATTTAGTACAGACTTAAAGGGCTGAATGGCCTGTTTCTTGTGCCGTCGTGTTCTATGCTTCTAACGGTAAGCAGATAATGAATATAATCAAACTGACTGTCCAGAGAGAATTTTTTAAAACTCAATAAAGTTTACATAAGAGTGCTAACCTGTTTAATCCAGCTCCAATACTCTCATCCGGTTTATAAATGACACCGCAGTCGTCCTCGTCAGCAACAATATTTATTTATTTGCATATATGAATACTTGTCCTGCATATGTATTGTTTGCCTGTATGTGTCTCATGTCCAGTTGGGTGTCTGTGTGTTTTGCACTGAGGACCGGAGAACGCTGTTTCATCGGGTTGTACTTTACGATCAGATGACAGTAAACTTGACTTGACTTGCAGTCTGCTCCATCTGGTGGTGCTACTGAGCCACATTTGATGATTGATCCCCATCCAAGCGTTGATCAGGATGGGCAGCTCTGAGTCATCAGCGGAATGGGTCAGAACAGAATCTGAAAATAATTCTGAGGTAGGCCATTCATTAAGATGAATTTTACTGTATATTGTCACGTGTACTGGGATACAGTGAAGAAGCCTAATTTTCTGTGCTATCCAGGAAAGTCAACGCATACTTCAGGTGGTGTGATAACAAATAAATACACCAATAAGACGACAGCGTGGGGAGGAGTGCGGGAAAGTACAGTTCGTAACAGTGAAGGCACCATCTTTTATCAGTGACATCCATTCAAGAGCCTGATAACACCAATGAAGAAACTACCCTTGAATCCATAGCCTAATGTTCCCAATCTCACTATCTTCTGCCCATCGGAAGTGGGGAAGCAGAGGACATGTCCGGGGAGGGACTGGTCCTTCAAAGTTTTGGCAGCTTTCCTGATTGGGGGTGAGGGGGAGGGGTTGGTGCATTCGTCTGAGCTGCCTTTATCATTCTGCATCTTTTTTGTTCCCCCTGCCGTTACCGGACTCCTGAATGAACCTCACACCATTAAAATGATATGCCTTTCCTGAAAACTGACAGAACCCTCACTGAAACTCTGCACGGTGTTTGTAACTGCTGTACTATGGCTGGGTTGACTACCTGGACTGCTCGCAAAATAAACTTTCTCTCTGTACCTCGGTATAAAACACTTTGCAGCTGTGAATATTTATTTATCCATCTGTTCAGGTACATCTTTTGATGACAAAGTTCCCCACTGGAAGTTAGGAAAAAAGGTGGAGGTATAAATGAGGAGGTAGTGAAATGGATTCAGCAATGGTTGGATGGGAGGTGTCAGAGAGTAGTGGTAGAAAATTGTTTGTTAAACTGAAGGCCTGAAGGGGAGATTGGGGATAAATAAGATAGAAATAGGAGAATAAGGAAAATGTTAGATGTTGTAGGAATGTTGTCTTATGAAGAGTTGAAAATAAGAAAACAGAAATGGAAAAGGAGGAAAGGTAATGATGGAAAAACGGAAAGAGAAGATAAACAAAATATAAAAGGGCTACGCTGAACTATATGTCTTTAAATATTAATGGAATACATAACCAAATTAAAAGGAAGAAACTACCAAATTTAAATGAATAAATGTATTCCATTAGAAAAAAATAACATATTGGTTAAGAAATAATATTGAAATATTCGAACAAGTATAGGAGCCTTACATTAAATACAATAGCGAAAACCTACCGGGGACAAACATTACCTAAGTTGATAGAAGGAGAAGGAAAGAAAAGAATGGACTCAGTAGAATTTCTGGTGTAATTTTGTTGAATGACAACATTGTCTGACTGGATTAATGCAACCTAGATTGTATACCTAAAATGGATGAGAGGGGGGGGTGGGGGGGTGGTTTGGGAGGAAAGGGGGGGGGGGAGAAAAAGTCACTGTATATGTGTGAAAAGAAATAGTGTATATCATGGCTAATGTGATTTATGGTGTGAAAAATAAAAAAATTTAAAAAAAAAAAAAAAAAAACTGAAGGCCGGTGACTAGTGGAGTTCCTCAGGGATCGGTCCTCAGTCCACTATTGTTTGTTATATATATTAACGATCTGGAAGTTGGGGTGGAGAATTGGATAAGCAAGTTTGCGGATGATACAAAGATTGGTGGTGTTGTGGACAGTGAGGAAGATTACCGTAGATTAAAAGGTGATTTAGGAAGGCTGGAGGTGTGGGCTGAGAAATGGCTGATGGAATTTAATACAGATAAGAGTGAGGTGTTACATTTTGGAAAGGCAAATCTAAATAGGTCATATGCATTAAATGGTAGACAATTGAGGAGTGCAGAGCAACAAAGGGATTTAGGAGTTGTGGTAAATAGTTCCCTCAAGGCTGACACTCAGGTAGATGGTGTGGTGAAGAAGGCATTTGGAATGTTGGCCTTCATAAATCGGAGTTTTGAATTCAAGAGTAGGGAGGTTATGATGAAATTGTACAAGGCATTGGTGAGGCCAAATTTGGAGTACTGTGTACAGTTTTGGTCACCAAATTATAGGAAAGATATAAACAAAATAGAGAGAGTGCAGAGAAGGTTCACGAGAATGTTGACAGGATTTCAAGGTTTGAGTTACAGGGAAAGGTTGTGCAGACTGGGGCTTTTTTCTCTGGAGCGTAGAAGATTGAGGGGGGACTTGATAGAGGTGTTTAAGATTTTAAAAGGGACAGAGAGTAAACGTGGATAGGCTTTTTCAATTAAGAGTGGGGGAGATTCAAACTAGAGGGCATGGTTTAAGATTGAAGGGGGAAATTATAAGGGGAACATGAGGGGAAATTTCTTTACGCAAAGGGTGGTGGGGATGTGGAATGAGCTTCCGACAGACGTGGTTGAGGCTGGATCATTGGTTACATTTAAGGAAAGACTGAATAGTTACATGGATAGGAGAGGACTGGAGGGGTACGGACCGGGACTAGGAGGGTGGGGATTTGTTACGGCATGGACCAGTAGGGCCGAACTGGCCTGTTCTGTGCTGTAAGTGGATATATGGTTATATGGTTATCTTGCACAACTATGTGGCTGGTGCAAGTAAAAATTTTAGTTCTCCTTGGTATTGTATTTAAAGTTCAAAACTTTTTTTAAAAATCTGAAAGCAAATACAACTACAAGAGGTAGCGCGGATAGTGCAACGTCTTTACAGTGCCAGCGGCCAGGACCGGGGTTCGAATCCCGCGCTGTCTGTAAGGAGTTCGTACGTTCTCCCCGTGGCTGCGTGGGTTATCCCCGGAGGCTCCAGTTTCCTCCCACCATTCGAAACATAACGGGAGTGCAGGTTAATTGGGTGGAAGTTGGGCAGCTTGAACTGGTGGGCCGAAAAGGCCTGCTACCGTGTTAAATTTGAAAAAAAACTTCATTGAATTAAAAAGAGAAATTAAGTACTAAAAAAGATTATAAAAGTTATAATCTTTTATAGTCAAAGTTATCGTTCCACAAAACAAGTGACTTGTAATGGAGCAGACAGCCCCTTTGTAGTATCAGACCAGGCCCTGATTAGTGTAACAAGGGGAGGGTCAAGAGCCTGATCGCTATCGGAAAGAAACTGTCCTTGAACCGAGAGGTGCTTCTGTACCTTCTGCCCAAAGGAGGCAGTGAGAAGAGGTTGTGACCAGGGTGATGAGGGTCCTTCATGAAGTCAGCTGCCTTCTTGAGGCACTGGCTCACCATCAATGTCTGCAATGGATGGCAACGCAGTAAACTGGCTCAGCAAGTTTTCAGATGGCGCCAAGATTGAAGGTGCACTGGACCATGAGGAAGGCTTTCCAAGCTTGCAGCGGGATCTGGACGCACTGGGAATGGGCTGCCACATGGCAGATGGAATTTAATGTGGGAAAGTGTGAGGTGTTTCACTTTGGTAGGACAAACCAAGAAAAGACGTACACGGTGAATGATCGGGCACTGAGGAGACCGGTGTATCAGAGGTATCTGGGAATGCAGATACATAATTTCCTGAAAGTGGAGACGGGGTTGTAAAGAGAGCTTTTGGCATCTTGCCCTTTTGTGGTGCAACCATTGTATTGTATGTCCAGTGTAGACTGACCTGCCCCCTGAACCTGTGACTCCTCCCTCCCAGAAATCCCCATAAAGGCTGTTACGCCCAAACCCCTCCCTCAGTACCTGCCTTGGAACCAGACCAGCCACATATGAGATGTGTTGGTGTCTTAAGGTGATTAAACGCTATTAGTCACAGCTCTCTGTCTAATGTGGCTGGTCAATAGCGTTACAATTTAATCGCCTTAAATTCTGGGCCATGGACAAGGCAACATGGGCGGATAAACTGGACACCGGCCCTAAAGATCCGGAGGCTTCAGTCAAATTCGATCAATGGCTGCCCTGCCTCAACGGGTTCATGAGACTCAATGACGAGCAGAGTGAGGAAGGCAAACGAGATCTACTCTTTGCTCAGGTCGTCCACCACGTTTTTCAGATGATTAGGGGCTGAACTACTTACTTAGCCATAATGGAGCTCCTGCAGAAACAGTATCGGACCCCAACGAATGTTGTCTATGCCAGGTACCTTCTGGGCAGTCCCAGACAAGTGCCCGGTAAGTCGTTGGATGAATACATGCGGGTCCTGTGGGAGTTGGGGTGAGCCTGCGACTGCAGAGATGTCTCTGTTGCTGCCTGTCTCGAAAGCCTGATACGCGATGCCTGTGGGATCACATCAGACAGAGACTCCTGGAAAAGGACGATCGAAGCCTGCAAGAAGTCGACAACTGGCTCAAACGCTTGAGATAGTGCAGCTGAAGGCGAAGGTCTTCTCCTCGGAGAACGCAGCTACCATGTGGGGAGCTTGGGCGCAGCCATCTTGGGAAGTGGGGTCCCAAGTCACCGCCACCGCCATCGAGTACCCAGAGCGCAATTTCTGCAGGAATGCAAACCATCCCCGGAAGAGCTGTCTGACCGGAAACTCTACATGTTCCGCCTGCGGGTAGAAGGGACACTACGGGAAGGTATGTCGGTCCCAACCTTCCTCACTGTGGCCAGCATCTGCCACCATCTTGGATCGCACCACTTCCAGCTCCACTTCCAGTCCTGTGGAATGGCTCAGCGGGACCATGGAGATGGCATACCTGGACGGCGTCACTTCTGGTCACAAGAAGCAGCACCATGTGCACAGCATGGGGGCAGCCACCATGGGGAGCGTCCCCGAACCAGTACTGCAACAGCGATTCAGACAGCGACCAGACATTGGCCTCAATAACCCTGGACCAGGACAGTCCACATCAACTAGCCAGAGGTATGATGGACATCGAGGTAATTGGCCATGCACAAACTGCCTATTTGATACCGGGAGCACGGAGAGCTTCATTCACCTGGACTCAGTACAGTGCTACTCCCTTGTGGTAACCCCAGCATAACATGAAGAGTCCCTGGCCTCCAAATCCCACTCGGCTGAGATCCATTGCAGCTGCACCGTGATACTGACTGTGCGGGCCACAAGAGTATAAGAACTTTAAACTCATTATCGTGTCACAGTTCTGTGCACCAGTCATACTGGGTGAGGACAAACCCTTCATCAAAGAAGAAGTCAAATGGCTTCTGGCAGAGGGGATCATAGAACCCAGCACCAGCCCCTGGAGGGCACAGGTGGTGGTAGTCATCCACTACAGCCAGACCATAAACTATTTTACCTAGCTGGACGTCTACCCACTCTCCCCATCGCCGACATGGTGAATGAGATCACCCAGTACCAGGTCTTCTCAACCATTGACCTCAAGTCGGCCTACCACCAACTCTCAATCTGTCCGGAGGACAGCTCGTACACTGCCTTTGAGGTGGACAGCCTCCTCTACCACTTCCTCCAAGTCCCTTTTGGGGTCACCAATGGGGTTTCTTGTCTTCCAGAGGAAGATGGACTGAATAATGGATGATTATGGACTCAAGGCCACATTTCCTTACCTGGACAATGTGACCACCTGCAGCCATGTCCAGCAGGATCATGAAGCTAACCTGCAGGAATTTCTCCAGATGGCCAAAAGCCTCAACCTCACATAAAACCAAAAGAAGTACATGCTCAGCTCTTCACGGCTAGCCATCCTGGGCTGCGTGGTGGAGAATAGCATCATTGGGCCTGACCATGACCACATGCGCCCCCTGCTGGAGCTCCCATATCCTCAAGGCCCTGAAAAGGTGCTTGGGGTTCTTCTCTTATTACGCCTAGTGGGTCCCTAATTACCCGAACAAAACCCATCTCCTGGTGAAATCTACCACTTTTCCCCGTCGGCAGAACCCTAAGTGGCATTCACATGCATCAAGGACGATATCGCCAAGATGGCGATACACACTGTGGTTGAATTCATCCCTTTCCAGGTGGAGAGCGATACCTCTGACTTCACCCTGGCTGCCATGGTCAACCAGGCCCATGGCATTTTTTTTCTGAACCTCCAGTGCCCTGAACTTCAGCACTCAGCCATCGAGAAGGAGGCCCGGGCCATAGTGGAAGCTGTGCGCCATTGGAGGCACTGCCTGTCCGGTGAACCAACGTGCAGTCACTTTTATGTTCAATAACAAACAGCGGGAAAAAATCAAGAACGACAAGATCCTGAGGTTGAGAATTGAGCTGTCCACCTACAACTACGAGATCTTGTGCTGGCCCGGGAAGCTCAACGAGCCTCCCGATGCCCTGTCTCAGGAGATATGCTCCAACACGCAGTTGGACCACCTTCAAGTTCCCTACCACAACCTCGGCCATCCCAGGGTCCAGACTCTACCATTTCATTAGAGCTTGCAACCTCCCCTATCCGGTTGAGGATATCAGGGAACTGTCCCAGAGCTGCCCAAACAGCACAAAATGTAGACCCCAATTCTATTGGCCAGACTTCAAAGCCATCTGGCCTTTTGAATGCCTGAGTATGGACTTAGAGGGCCCCCTTACTTCCACCAACAGGAACGTATAGTTCCTGAATATCATTGACAAATTCTCTCGCTTCCCCTTCGCCATCCCCTGCCCAGACATGACCATGACCACAGTCATAAAGTCACCACGCAACATATTTACTCTGTTTGGATACCCCTGCTATATCCATAGTGACCAGGGATGTCGTTTATGAGTGAGAAACTGCGCCAGTACCTGATGCCCAAGGGCATAACCACGAGCTGGACCACGGGCTATAAACTGTGGGGGAATGGCCAGATAACCATCTAACCGCACCAGTTCACTAGAACCACTCCACTAGCTCAACCCTCCCACACTCTGCCCATAACCCTCCAACCCCCTCACCTCCAACCTTCTCATAAATGACAGAAGTGACCCTGCCACAACTATCTCATTTGGAATATCATTGATAGAAAGGGAGAATGCCACCGTCTGGAAGGCAATCCTCCTAGCCCTCAGGTCGAAAGCCTACCCATCTCCTGGTGGCAGGATGTCCTCTCTGAGGTGCTCCACACCACCAGGTACCTGGATGGGAGAGGTACAGAGGGTTATCGCCTGGATGCAAGTCAGTAGGAGGAGAAGGCTGAATAATAGTTTGGCACTGACTAGAAGGGCCAAAGGGCCTGTTTCTGTGCTGTAATGCTCTATGGATGCGAGATTGAGGCTTGTGATGGACCAGGTTAGGTTTATGTGGTGATACGACCATTAGCCTACTGCAGGGGCGATCTCTGTACCTGAAGAAGGACCACCTGAGGGCTGACTCCACCTGGCCGGCTGTCAATCAGCCGACCCGAATATAAGCATGAGCCGGCCCTTCCGGAGCCAGTCACTTGGGAGCCATCGCAACTGAAACTGGTATGTACAGACTTTTAGCAGAATAAAGCCTGGAGTAGTCTTCTGTGTTTTGTGTCTGCTTGCGTCACAGTTTACGACCTTTTGTAGATTCTCATCTATATTCCAAGATTCCTCTTTTTCCAGAACATTTACACACACACAGACACAAGCACACACACACACACACACACACACACACAGAGACACACACTCACACAGACAGACACACACACACATGCACGCAGATACACACATGCACACAGACACACACACCCACATACATACACACACACACTGTGCAGAAAATCTTTGCAGAGAGCCTATCATTTCCAATTATAATTGAACTTGAGGACATTGACTGCAGAGGCCTTTTTCACACGGTTTGTTGCCAACAGGATATCTTTGTCTGTGCATTCCACACCATTTGCCTGGGTTTTGTTTACAGTCAGTGAAACCACTGAGTTGCCTGGTAACGTGTTTCTAGGTCTCCTGCACTCCTGCTGATGCTGTAACCTCACTCCCTGAAAGCAGGTACAGGTTTTCTGCAACTTCCTTGTCACCACCGGTAGCCCAATAATGACGCAGACAGAAGACTGAGGGGAACGAGAGGCTTTATTAAGCAAGAGACTGCTTGCCCCGGTCAAGGCTAGAAAAATGAGCGGGAAGGAGAGGGGACTCGGCCTTTATGGCCTGGGGTAACATGGGTAGGATCAAGGGAGGAGCTAAGGCAGGGAGACCCTGGAGGGCGGGCCAGCCAGTACATGCAGCCATATCACTACATTGACACCCACCCCCCCCCCCCCCACCCGGTTTTTAAAAAAGAACCCACTGGTAACTACAAAACCCGGAGGCGAAAACAGCAGCAATAAAAGAAAGATAGAACAATTAACAAACACATTGACTGAAGAAGCAGACGCCTCCCCCCCCACCGGCTAGAGGTTGAGCCGCACAGGCAGCCTCCTCTGTCTGCCGGACTGCCGGGAAAACGGCGTGTCAGTACGGCGCTCCTCTGAAGAGGCGGTCGATGGGGGAGTGTCCGCTGCAAGAACTGTGGGAGGTTGAGGTGCTGGCGGTGGACTCCTGGAGTACTGGGGGGTCCTCCGCAGCTGCAGGAGGGGTCGGAGCCTGGACGTCTGACTGCAGGGTAGGCGGCTCAGACTCCAGGGCCAGGCTTGGATGAGGCACCATCGGGTCCACGGCGTGGTCAGCAGCCGGCAAGGCAGTCTCAGGGACTCCGGCCCTTGCCTGGTCTCGTAAGGCCACAGTGTCCTCGTGGCCATCCGGTTTCCTCACAAATGCGTACTGGGGGTTGGCATGAATGAGGTGTACCTCTTCAACCAGTGAATCCGTCTTATGGCCTCTGACGTGCCTCCGAAGGAGAACCGGCCCTGGGGATGTCAGCCAGGGAGGGATGGAAGAACCATTCGCCGACCTCCTAGGGAAAGCAAAGAGGCGTTCATGTGGGGTGGTGTTAGTAATGGTGCAGAGTAATGACTAGATAGCGTGGAGAGCTTCGGGCACAACGTTCTGCCAGCGGGACACTGGCAAATGTTTGGACCTAAGGGCCAGGAGCTCCGCCTTCCAGATGGTGCCATTCTCCCTCTCCACCTGGCCATTACCTCTGGGGTTATAGCTGGTGGCTATGGCTCTGGTCAGGAAGTACTGACCAGAAGATACTGCTCAGGGATAGGTACTAAAGGTAAAATTTTGGCTCAAGCTCCAATTTATCAAAATAAGTTGATACCTTTGTCAGTGAACAATAGATTTTTAAAGGAATGGCAGACTAAAGGAATAAAATTGTTGCAGCATTGTTTTGGTCAATTCTTGTCTTTTAGTCAGAGAGAAATTTGGAATTTCAGAGAATTCTTTATTTGTGTATTATCAAATTAGAGCATTAATGAAAGGTAATTTTGGAAGAGAAATGAAAATTCCTAGGTTAATGAAATTCAAATTTTTGATTTTTCATTCACTAAATAAGGGTTTTATTTCTGAGATGTATACATTGTTGCAAGACACTATGGATAAAATAAATTTAGATAAATCTAGGATTAAACGGGAAAGTGATTTAATTTGTGATATTGACCAGGTTGATTGGAAGATAATGTGCCTTGAGGGAGTGACTAAGTTGCTTAATGTAAGATATAATATGGTTAATTATAATTTTCTGCATCAGTTGTATTTGGTCCCAGGTGAAATTGAAAAAATATGGATTTAGTAATTCAGATCTGTGTTTTAGATGTGGATTAGGTGTAGGAACATTTTTACATTCAATTTGGTTTTCTGATAAGGCTCAACCATTTTGGCAAAAAAATTAGGGAATTGCTTCAAAAATTGTATAAGATTAAATTTTTATTAGATCCAAAAAAATTTTTGTTGGGTGGTACTTTCATATTTATTGACTTGGGGTTAGATAAATTTCAGACAGCTTCAGTCTAGCATTGGCTGTAGCACGGAAATATGTGGCGATTTCATGCTCCATCCTCAACATTCATTGGAATGACTTCATCACCAACATCTAAGTACTCGAGCTGGCAGAGTCCGCAAGCATCGAATCCACGCTGCTGAAGACCCAACTGTGCTGGGTGGGTCACGTCTCCAGAATGGAGGACCATCGCCTTCCTAAGATCGTGTTCTATGGCGAGCTCTCCACTGGCCACCGAGACAGAGGTGCACCCAAGAAGAGGTACAAGGACTGCCTAAAGAAATCTCTTGGTGCCTGCCCCATTGACCACCGCCAGTGGGCTGATCTCGCCTCCAACCGTGCATCTTGGCGCCTCACAGTTCGGCGGGCAGCAACCTCCTTTGAAGAAGACCGCAGAGCCCACTTCACTGACAAAAGACAAAGGAGGAAAAACCCAACACCCAACCCCAACCCACCAATTTTCCCTTGCAACCGCTGCAACCGTGCCTGCCTGTCCCGCATCGGACTTGTCAGTCATCAACGAGCCTGCAGCATACGTGGACATACCCCTCCATAGATCTACGTCCGCGAAGCCAAGCCAAAGAATGTTGAGATAAATGTAGCTCGTTGGCATAAAGAGTTGAGATCTTGTATTTATATGGAAAAAATAACATATAAGTTTGTATGATAAATTATAATTTCTTTATTAAGATGTGGTCGCCTTATTTGCGTTGTATGGGTTTAGTAATATCTTAAATTACTACATTATTTCTTTTATGTTTTTTTGTATGCTCCCCTTGGAGGGTTTGTTGAGGGTGGAAGGTGGGTGGGTTGAGGTTCATTGTTAATTGTAATTTTTCTTTCTGATTTTTATGTTATGTATTCTTTTTTTTTGGAAAATCTTAAAGTTTGAAAAAAAAAGATACTGCTCAGGGCCTTGATGACCATGGCAGAGGTCATAACAGGGCAGGGAATCGCAAAGGGGAACCTGGAAAATTCGTCCACCACCGTCAGGAAGTAGGCATTCCAGTTTGTGGACGGGAGGGGGTCCTTGAAGTCAACACTGAGTCGCTCGAAAGAGTGAGTGGCCTTGCTGAGGTGTGCCTTTTCTGGCCGGTAAAACTGAGGCTTACACACAGCGCAGATTTGGCAGCGTCCGGTCGTCGACTGGACATCCTCGACGGAGTACGGAGAGGTTCCTTGACCTGTAAAAATGATACAACCTCGTAACTCCAGGGTGGCACAGACTGTTGTACAGGACCTGGAGACGGTCGAGATGAGCACTGTCGCCTGTCCCGAGGGATAGGGCGTCCGAAGGATCGTTGAATTTACCCGACCGGTTCAAGATGTCATAGTTGTAGGTGGATAACTCAATCCTCCACCACAGAATCTTGACATTTTTGATTTTACCCCATTGTTTGGCACTGAACATGAAGGGCACTGCCCTCTGGTCAGTGAACAGGGTAAATCTTTTACCGGCTAGGTAGTGCCGCCAGTGGCGCACTGCCTCAACTATCACTTGCGCCTCCTTCTCGACGGAGGAGTGCCGGAGTTCGGGGCCATGAAGGGTGCGGGAAAAAAATGCTACCGGCCTGCCTGCCTGATTTAATGTGGCGGCCAGGGCCAAGTTGGAGGCATCGCTTTCCACCTGGAAGAGGACGGACTCATCCACAGCATGCATCATGGCCTTAGCGATGTCTCCTCGAATCTGGTTGAACGCAGCTTGGGCCTCTGTCAATAGTGGGAAAGTGGTTGACCGAATTAGGGAATGGGCCTTATCGGCGTAGTTGGGCACCCACTGCGCATAGTATGAGAACAGCCCTAGGCACCTTTTCAGCGCCTTCAGGGTGTTTGGGACAGGGAGTTCCAGAAGTAGTCGCATGCGGTCTGGGTCGGGGACAATGACACCATGCGCCACGACGCATCCAAGAAGGGCCAAGCGCTCCATGCTTAACACGCATTTGTCCTTGTTGTATGTCATAACGTAACATAACATAACAATTACAGCACGGAAACAGGCCATTAGGCCCTTCTAGTCTGCACCGAACCAAACACCCCTTTCTAGTCCCACCTCCCTGCACAATGTCAAGTTAAGTAACTTGGCCGTGCACAAGAACTTGGCGAGGTTTGCGTCGTGGTCCTGCTGATCGTAGCCACAGATGGTGACATTGTCGAGGTAGGGGAACATTGTCGTCAGCCTATGTTCCTCCACCATTACTCTCTGGAAAGCAGAAACACTGTTAGTAACGCCGAAGGGTACCCGCAGAAAATGGAAGAATTTCCCGTTGGCTCCAAATCCCATATAGATTCGATCACTCGGACGGAGGGGGAGTTGGTGGTAAGCTGAATTGAGGTCAATAGTCAAAAAAATTCTGTACTTACCGACCTTATTGACCAAGTCGGATATACAGGGGAGCAGGTACGCATCCAGCTGGGTGAAGCAGTTGATGGTTTGACTATAGTCAATTACCACCCAGGGCTTGTCTGCCCCTCTGACCACAAGGACCTGTGGTCTCCAAGGTCTGGTGCTAGGGGTTATGATCCCCTCCACCAGGAGTCGCTGAACCTCAGCCCGGATGAATTGCATTTCCTCCGAACCATAGCACTGACTTTCGGTGGCAATGGGTTTGCAATCCGGAGTGAGATTCGCGAACAGCAACGGAGGGGGCACCCTCAAGGTGGTGAGACCACAGGTTGGTGCCAGGGGCCGCGTGCTGGGACCGCTGGACAGTGCCGAGGACCGAGAGCCAATACCGTTGGACGGTGCCGGAAATTGGGTGCTGGGACCAAAGGACGGTAACGGGGGCTGGCTATCTGGTCGGGGATGGTCACCCAAATGCTGTGGGCTGCGAACAGTCAACAGTGGTTAGGGGCCTCTGAACACAATCGTCACGGTCCTAAACTGACTCTAAAAGTCAAGGCCTAGGAGGATCAGTGCATAGAGGCAGGGCATGATTAATAACACAAAGTCGTTAAAACATTCCCCCGCCCCCACAACCACCGTCAGTGATGCTACACAATATGCCCAGATACTCGTCTGTTGGTCCCGAGCCGCCATTGAATCCATCCTAGTCATGGGTCTGACCAGGAGGGAGTCTCTGGACCACATCTGGGTATACGATGCTTTCCATACTGCCGCTATCTAAAAGACAGTTAGTTTTAAGTTCATTCACCTCAATCTGCCTCATTGAGTTCGAAATCGGGTGAGGACTGGCTTGATTCAGTGTCACTGAAGCAAGGAGTGGCATTCCTTCATCGTCGTGGTCAGTGGGGAGACCCGCCCAAGATGGCGACCTCCATGTTGACCACACAGCATCGGACGAAGAAGAAGCCGGAAGAGGGGTCGTGGTGGTCAGAAGTGACGTCACTAGAGCGGTAGGCCAAGGTACCGAGGTTGGGAGTGGTGGCCGGTAAGAAGGCGCTCCCCTCACTGCGCACATGGTCAGCGCCCAAAACTCTTCAGAGACGCATGTCGCACTGCTCGCTGGCTGTGATCAGGACCTGCAGACCCTTTGATAATGGCCCCTCTTTCCATAGCCCGAGCAGGTCGCTCCTCTCGCAGGACAGAGGTTCCTCATGTGCTTGGTCTGCCTGCAGAAGTTGCATCTCGACGATGCGGTCAGCGTGATTGCAGCCACGGTCGGGTCGCTGATGCCCGACGCTGAGTTCCAGGCTGATTGCCCTCATGGTGGAACGTACACAGTTGGCACGCTTCTGCCCGCGGTCAACACCGCTTGGCGCTGGGCTGATTCCAGAGTTCTGACCAGTTCGATAGCCTTTTTGAGAGGAAGCGGGTCCTCCTTGAGGAGTCTTTGCCGGTTGTAGTCCGACTTCAACCCCGACACACAGGTGTCTCTGATCAGCTCTCCCACGCACTGGTTCAGCGATATCATGTCCGGGCTCGTGAGATCCCCCAGTCTTTCCCAGTGTGATCAGGGCCCAGACGAACTCTTCAGCAGACTCACCAGGCTGTTGTTTCCGGGACGCCAGTAAGTAATGGGAGTAAACCGAGTTCACCTTGGGTTTATAGAGCGCCCCCAGCTCAGCCATCGCCTCAGTGTACGTCGGTCAGGTAGGCCTTCTGGCCGACTCGTGCCTGAAGGATCTTTAGCTTTTCTTCGTCTGAGTCCACCACCTCTGCAGCGGCGTCGAGGAAATTATTAAAGCAGTTCACCCACTGCTTGAAGAGTACCAATGCACCCGAGACTTGGGGGTCTACTTCCAGCCTTTCGGGGAGGAGCAATTTCTCCATAACCGAGAGTTCCAAAATCTTGCTCAAAAAATTATTGGGTGCAATCGGTCGCCCCAATAATGATGCAGACAGAAGAATGAGAGAAACTATAGGCTTTATTGAGCAAGAGACTGCTGGCCCGGGTCTAGGCTAGGAAAATGAGCGGGAAGGAGAGGGGACTCGACCTTTATGGCCCAGGGTCGCATGGGTAGGATCAAGGGTGGAGCTAAGGCAGGGAGACGCACGGAGGCGGGCCAGCCAGTACATGCAGCCGTATCACCACAGTGGGTATGCATGTGTGGTTGAGTGTGTGGACATGAATTTGTGAACTCCACAACAACCACAGGCCTGAAATCATCCTTGCATTCCACCCTCTTAGAAAACCACTGCTCTGACATTGTCTGTATTGGTTCTGCTCTGCGTTCCCTGCAGTCTCCACTGCATTATGAAATATGCCATCATCCCGTCTGTGCCTCCTGCACTCTAACGTTCTCTGCATTCCAATTATACTGTACATTGGTTCTACTCTGTGTTCCCAGGACTCCAACATGCTGTCTGCATTACAATTATACAATGGCTCTGGTCTGCATTCCCTGCATTCCAACACTCTCTCTCACTAAAACTGCACACGGTATAACAATATAACAATTACAGCACAGAAACAGGCCAGTTTGGCCCTTCGAGTCCATGATGAACACCTTCTCCCACCTGGTCCCAATGATCCGCACCCACCCCATAACCTTCTATACCCCTCTCATCCATATACCCAACTTTTCCTTCATTATTAAAATCGAACCCACATCTACCACCTTGGCCAGAAGCTCATTCTATGCTCCCACCACCCTCCTCTTAAAAGCTGCTTTCAAGTGCATCCTCCGCCTTGAGTGCGTCTGCAGGAGCGGATCCCGGACTGAAGATTCACCTTTTAGGTGGCAGCCCTAAAGGCTGCAGCAGCCCACCTGAAAGGGCCTGTTTTTCCAGAGGTGCCTCGTGGCGCCTCCAAATCTGAAGGAGGTGGGGCAACTGGTCAGGTCGTGTGGCGGGGGGCTGTCACTGTAGCACCACCCCTCATAAATATGCGGCATAGCAATGGCCGTCTTCCCTACCCATGAACCCCCACGCAGCTGCAACTGTGTGGGAAACACAGAGCTGTTCCACCTGCGTGGGGGTTTATGGGTAGGGAAGACCGCCATTACTATGCCGCATTTTGAGCAGCAGCGAGTGGCCCCAGTGCAGGAGCGGCCAGCCGGGCTGTGACTGCAAGCACCTGCCACCCCCAATGTCCCCCGCCGGCTTTCCCTGCCCCACTGCCTGAAGCCCCCCTCCCCGCTGCCTGACAGCCACCCCCCCCCGGCCCTGCTGCCCGACAGCCCCCCTCCCCACTGCTTGAAGCCCCCTGACAAACCCTGCCTTACTGTGGAGGGGATGTCGGAGGTACGTCGGTGCAGGGGCAGCAAGGAGGGGGGCTGTCAGGTCATGTGGAGAGTGGTTGTCAGGTCGTGTGGCGGGGGGCTGTCAGGCAGCAGGGAGTTGGGTTGCCAGCTGATAGTGTCAACCTGTTCTGTGCTGTAAGTGGTTATATGGTTATAAGCCCACCTTGAAGCAGCTGCTTTCAGGCGGCTGCATCCAGGTGCGTCGGGGTGACTTCGCCAATCCGCAGATTATCCCTCCCGAAGGAGAATTGGTGAGTGTGCCTCAGAGGCGTGTCAGGCTCTTTCAGGTACCCCCGACAGCCGCATAGGAGTAGAATAGGTGGCTTTACATCAGGGTATTCCGGCCACCTGAAAGAGCCTTTATAAGACTTCCCATCTCCAGTATCAGTCCCGACTACGGACTGGCTGTTTTATTCCACGGATTCTGTCTGACCCACTTGAGACACGCTAGGAGTTGCTCTGAAACTGCTCCCTTTTGGCCTCAGTGCACAGTTGAATGGGTTCAAAGAGACTGTTGTCAGGAAGGAACCAGGCCCTTGTTGAATGTGTAACCGGAGAAATGATTGAGATCCAGGCAAAGAGCCAGGATAAAAAAATGTGCCTCAGGGAAGTCACCTGGGATTGGACAGAGAGCCAGTTATTTATAAACCACCCTAGTCATTACATCACAGTGAATCCAAAGTCCAGGTTGCCATAAAAAATCTAGCCCCTGTTTCCCACCTCCCCCCCCCCATGCTAAACATAGGGATCATTTCAAAAGTACATACTCACTTGTCAGAGGTTAAAATTTCTCCCTTGTGCTCTTATTGAATGAGAAGCTCTTGCATTTTCGTGGGCAATGACTCAGCCTTGCAGAGTCCTAAAGTGGTTTGTGTCTTAAATTGTGAGAACCTGTTGGAACAGGTGTGGACTGTGGGGGGTGGGGGGTGGGGGGCTGGCGCAGGACACCATAAAATGGGGGAGACCATCCCCTGTTTGAGAAGGAGAAGCAGAAGAGACTGCCCAAGGGGCAGTGGCCATGTCAGCAGACCAGTGAGGAGTCTCTGAGGCTGAAGAACACACAGGCGGGGGGCAGGTGAGGAACCCCCCTCCAAAGGCTGGCAACTGCGGTCATGGGACCCACACAGGGCTGCGGATCACTGGTGACTGGCTCAAGTGGCCGGAAGGGGTACCAGGTATCGGATCCAAGGAGCGAGAGGGCGCCGAGGGCTTTAGGATCTTGTCGGAGATTTGGATCTGGAGCTCAGGTTGCCGATGGTTTGGACTGAAGGGTGAGTTTAGCTGCAGAGACTGCAGGAAGCGCTGGAGGTGAATCCACGGATGCTCGGTGACTCTGGGAGAGACTCTCTTTTGCTTTTCTTCCCCTGACTGTAAGAGGTGCCAAAAACTATAGGGTTGGTAGGTTAATTGGGCAGGTTTCAGTGACTGGAATCAGCTTCTACTGTGTGGTAAATAAATGCAAAACTTAAATGCAACTTTATTTAGGATTTTATGAACCTCTATAAAGACCCCCCCCCACTTTAGCTTCCTATATTGCAGGGAGGAAAGTCCCAGTCTATCCAAATGATTCAAGTCCTCCAGTCTCGGTAAGCCTTGAGAACCTTTCCAACTTAAGGACACAAAAATGGAAGAAAATAGCCACATTCCCCATCTCAGAAAGAAGGCAGAATTGTGGGTAAAGGGACCTAAAGATATGGTGTTTAAAAGCATTTTGTAATTATTTCTGAACTGAGAATTTAAGACCTTCAGGCAAGGCTAAAATGATGCAAAAGTTTTAAAATTGGCCGATCAGAGTGGGACTTGTTACACACACCCACCCTGAACATCTCTTTCTTGGTATTAGGTCTACTGCAAATTTAAAATAGCAATTATTGTGTCTCACCCTTGTAACTTGTAGATAGATACACATCACCTTCTTAATTGGTGTGACAAGGAGCAGGATACAGGTGGTAGGTATTGATTGTATGAGGCCACTAATTAACATCAGTATTGTTTCACAAACTTGGATCACAACATTACTGGTTTGCATCCGGGTGTATGTGTGTCTCATGTTACATATTGGTGTCATGTGTAAATAAAGTTCACCATTTTGTTCTGACAGGTAGTGAGCAGGGGCGTAGCCAGGTTTTAGGAACTCAGTGCGTGCACACACACAAACTTAAATTGGCAGCCAAGCTCTGATGTACTGGATTTCACTTCAAACTCAGCCCACATATATTTTTACAATAACTGGTTGGACTATAATGTGCTTGATTTCAATTCAAGCTCAGACCCATCCCCACCAGGTGGGATAACTAGGCCAGGAGGCTCGGTGAGCGGACTGGGCGGAACTGTCCGGCCTCGCTGCCCAACAACATGTGGTCCCATCGCAGGATCAATCACGAGGACCGCAGACCTTCCGTGGACGAGCGTGTTCTGCCCCACTGCCACCAAGCACACCTACAAACGTCAAGATGTCACGGGAAAATGGCAATCTTTCTGCACGAGAACGCCAAAAGACGCGACATTGCTCGTTTAGTCTTGATCACAGTAAATCTTCAGCTTTTGTATTTCACCTGATTCCAGTGCAGTAGGATGGTGGCCAGATCTCCCGGTGGATTTGTTCACCCGTCTTTCCTCACCACCTCCCCCGACCGCCTCCTTTCTCCTCCCTGACCCCTTGTTCTTTTCACTTCCCCCAGGGGAGCAGTACTGCCCACTTCGGGAATCACTAAAGAGTGAAAATTTCAACCAAGCTGCTCTCAAAATTCCTTGCCCCTGGGAAGAACCATCCATCTCCACCTGAGTATCCATCTCCGAAATCATACTGTCAAGTTGATTTAAATCGATCCCACAGAGCAGAGCCAAAAATTCAGCCGGAACTCTTTCAGTGAACAAGCCCGTGGTCTACATTGGTTGAACCTAACCTTGTTAGGTTGCACCTTCCCTGACTAAAGATTGAGTAACTTTTGAGTCCAGTGTAAGTCCACACACTAATTTCTGGAAATGATGCACTGTTATCGAGGTAAATGGACACCTCCACTCCAGTTTTTTTTCAGTCGTCCTCAACCTTTTTTTTGTTAACTATGGCCTCCTTAAAAGTCTGCTCAAAGTTTCCCCGTGAAGCAGTCGTTTAATTGATTTTTTCTGTACTTCTCTCCTACCCCTCTACACATTAAGGATTTCAGTCTGTAGCCCCTCTTAAACGTGCCGTGGCCCCCCAGTGGGTGGGGGGGGGTGAATGGCCCCCCTCGTTGAGAAAGGCTGGCTTAGGTCAATGAGGTGTGGTCTCGTCGAAGTGCGCGAGGCTTGCCAGAGTAAATTGTGAACGACGGCATCGGAGGGAAAAGAAACAGTAAATGCTACTAGTCTGGGGCTCTTCATCGGAACATTTTTTGATGGACGGTCGGATGTTTTCCCTGACGGTGGTGACTGGGGGGGACACCCTTGAGATTACTCAGACGATCCCTCCAGAGCTCCATTCAGACGTGCCATATATTTTGCTTGCTCATCCCGGCAGAGGCTTTGGTTTTCCACGAGAAAGCAGAAATCCCAGATTCACTCCATTCATTCCAGGCAATCGCATCCCGCTTTCGGAATCCCAAAGAGAGTCTTGCAAAGAGCACAAATTTCCACGATTTTTAAACATTTACAGCAGAGTTGAAGTCGATTCCGGCCATTTAATCCTGTGCCACCCAATTACACCCAAATTAACCCACAACCCTGTACATTTTGGAGGGTGGGAGGCCACCGAAGCGCCTGGGAAATTCCCACGTTGACAGGAGGAGAACGCACAAACTCCCGACAGCGCCAGATTCAAACCCCGGTCACTGGCACTGGAATAGCGTAGCGTTAACTGCCACACCCACTGGCTTCATCGGGATGAGCTGGGAGTTTCCTTCCTTCAGGACTGGCAACCTTACGGTCACAGCCACAGTGGAGGGTGTCTGAAGAGATGGTATCAACGGGGCACACTGAAAAGTATAGTGACTGGTCGCATCACTGCCTGGTTTGGAAACGCCAGGGATCTTAATTTTTCTTTTCATAATTTTGAGATACAGCACAGCAACAGGGCCTTCCAGCCCACAAGCCCGTGCCGCCCAAATACACCCACGTGACCCATTAACCTACTAACCCCGTACATCTGAGCAACATGGGAGGAAGCCAGAACACCTGGAGGAAACCCACACAGTTCACAGGGAGAACATACAATTCCTTTAAAGACAGCGGCGGATTCGAACCTGGGTCACTTGTAGAGCAATAGCATCATGCTAACCGTGATGTCCCTGGTAATATGGTAGCATTCTGATACTAAGGTGGTAATGTTAAAACCAGACTGTTATAGTCACACAGCATAAAGACCGGCTCTTTGCACCTTTGAGTGCACACCAAACATTCACCTATATTCTATTTTGTTATCCCACCTTTCCTTCCACTCCTCCAGATTCTATCCCCTACCTTCACAGTGACCAATGGGAAATTTGCTCATCTCGGTGAGGTAGGAAAAATCCACAGCACCCAGAGGAAACCCACGCAGTCACGGGGAGCAGGAACGACTTTCACACCGGAGGTCAGGATTGAACCCTGTGAGATGGGTGCTTCACCGAAGAATCTGCGTCATGCCCTTCCCTTCCTGATTTGCGAGATTCCACTGACCTCTTCCCTACATGGTCGGCGGAGTGGCTAGCACAACGCTGTTGCTGCACCGGCAATTGGGGCCGGGGCTGTCTGTAAGGAGTTTGTACATTCTCCCCATGTCTGCGTGGGTTTTCCCCAGGGGCTCCGGTTTCTTCCCACTGTCCGAAACCCACTGGGGGTTGGAGGTTAATTGGGTGAGACGGGGTCGTGGCCCAAAATGACTTGTTGCCGTTCTGTACGTCTAAATAAAATAACCTCCCTCTTCCAAAAGGGGAACAGCCCAGATGGGAGATAAACCAAAACCAATTAATAGATTATACATTGTTTAATAAAACACCTGCAGTTGAATGTTACCAAGGCTAATACTTTTTGGACAATGCAAGTTTAAGAAACTCTTCCTGGCCCCAAAATTGAATGAGTGGGCAATGTTCTTTTGATAATTCATATAAAAGCTACAGCACTCACTATCCAATACATACATTATGGTCTTTTGAAAAATTTGTGTTGCAATGACCTCTCGTCTTCCTGAAATCACTATGGTGGCAAATGTTCCAGACCCCACCCCACGATTACAACACACATTTCCAAATGGAGACCGTGTAAGGCGTAGTGTGAAACACAAAAGTCTGCAGGCGCTGCAATTCCAGTAGAAAAACCGAAATGCCGGAGGAACTCAACTGGTCCTGCAGCATCCAGAGGAGGTAAAGATCTATTGCCGACGTTTTGGGCCTGAGCCCTTCTTCAAGGGATGAGATGGGAAACGTCGGTCACCTTGTACCTTGTAGAAGGGCTCAGGCCTGAAATATCAGTTGTGCAGTAGGCCTTTACCTCCTCTGGACGCTGCGAGTTGTCCCAGTATTTCTGCCTAACGCATATTATTTGGTAAGAGATGCTAAAAGTGGAAGAGGCAGGGGTATCCATTTTATATATAGGCTTTAGTCTAGATGTCAATTGCATTTGCTGATGTCATTACTCCCACAAGTGGAAATTAGCACCTTCCCACACCCACCTATTTGAAGCCAACTAACAACGTAAAAATGAGATGCAGTTACTGTGAATAATACAATGTCCAAGAGCCATAAAAACAGAAGAACGGAGTCTTTGAATTGCATTTGAAAAGTGCCGATAGACAAGCAGGAACAAGGCGCCAGCATCAGGAGGAGTTATTCAGAAGTAAGTCCTTGTTGTCCGTGATCAAGGGCTCTGGTATATGTAGTAGGGCTTGGTCAGGCCGTACAGTTCATCCTTGTACTTGGAGAGGCAGCAGAAGAAAATTCCACATCCGATCATCAGGATGGTGGCTCCCCACCCAAAGCCGTAGCTCCAGCTGTATTCGTAGGCACCCCTCTGGATGAGGATGTCGGTGAACTTGATCGGGTAGATGATCAGACCGATCAACTGAATGAGAACTGCAGAGCAGAAGAGCGAGAGGGAATCAATTTGGGGTTAACCGCAAGCTTTCCTCAAGGAGGGTGGGGTTGGGTGGGGTGAGGCATTTGGTTTGAGGGAGTGGGGAGGGGGAAGCGAAAATGACCTCCGCCCTCTGACCTGCCAATCTTGGAAAGAGGCGGTGTACAGCAAAGGAAGGAGCCACCCACAACCAGATGCCTGATCACGAGACAGAGGCTGCCTCGGAGAAGTCAGGTTGATGTCACGATCTGGCATGTCTACTATAGTCAAGACCGGGGGAGTGGTCAGCCATTTTTCCAGTTTGAAAAATGACGAAGATGTGGACCATGATATAGTGCACAATAAGGCCCTTCAGCCTGTCTCACCCATGATAACCCTTTGTCCATTTGCCTGAATTAGGGCCATATCACTCTTCTGGCCCACTTAGTTTAAGTGCCTGATTGTATCCACCAAGTTCCAGATCTCAGCAACTCTGTGTTTAAAAAAAAGATCCCCTCACATTCCCTCCTTCCTCTCACCTAGAAAATTCTTACTTTCATGGGGAATAAAAATATCCCAACTATCTTCCCCAACGACACCTCTTATTGTCTTGCATCCTAAATGGATGGCCTGATTTCCACTGATGGTTTCCCCAACTTTACAGATATAGGGAGATGGGAGATGCTCGTGGTCACGGAAGATGTGAGACAAGTTAGTCAAAATGTCTGTTTCCGTGCTTTCAAACTAGCCACACAAGGGGCTAACAATAGTGTGTGGTACCACCCCCTCCCCCCACTCTGGTTACGAGGCAGGATGTGCCGTGTGGTACCCTCAATCCCACCCTCCAAAACGCCCCCACCCCTTCGTTGTGAGGCAGGGCAGTCTGTCTGGAGCAGTTGTGTCACAGATCGCACTGGAGGGAGAAATAGTTGCTCCAGCCATGAATTAAGACACGAATGCCTGCAGACACCATGGTTGAAGTAAAAACACAACGCTGGAGAAACTCAGGTGGTCAAACAGTGTCCTTCATATAGCAAATGTAAAGATTCATACCTAACGCTTCGGGCTTGAGCCCTGTATCAAGGTATGGAAGAATGTCAGCAGGTACCCGAACAAAATGGTGGGGTAGGAGGTAGGAGCGGGGGGTTGGGGTGGGAGCACACGTCCCAAAGGCAGGACCTTGAGCTTGAGAGCACAGGGATTACAGGTGAAGAGCAGTGAGAGAGAATCTTTTCAGGGTAGGCATCCCTCGAAGAGTTTTTGCAGAGACAAGAAATCAAACATGAAAGTCTGCAGACATTGTGGTTGAAGTGAAAACATAATGCTGGAGAAACTCAGCTGGTCAACCAACATTTTAGGCTTGAGTTGGTCAGGGTTGGAGAGGGGAAGGGTGCTCGCTCAGTCCAGAGACTTACCTGCAACGAAGAGTATGAATCCGATCACCCTCAGAAGGCCTTCCTGTTCTTTACACAAGGCCAGGAACGACAGAATGAAGCAGATGATCGCCAGAATGCAGCCGATAATCAGAAGAGCCGCAGTTGTCTGTGCCCAACCTGACATCAATGAAAAGGACAAAATGTTAACGGGAAGCCCAGGAGTTCGGGCAACTTGATTGGTCTCAAGGTGCAGGAGAGTCGCGGGTTAGAGTGGGAGGAGGAGAGAGTGAGGTGGCCTCCCGTGGGGAACGTGGCCCTCCGCCGCTCTTGGGCCAGCTGTGGGCGGGGTGGCCAGGGCAGGCTTTGTTGTCATGTCCCTGCAAGGGGGGCAGGCTCAGCCAAGGAAAGTGGTCGCTGAGGTTAATGAGCTCCGCCCACATTAACCCACCGCAGCCCAGGATCTCGGGAGTGGAAAAGCAAATTGTGCAGAGGATACGGAGAGTCTGCAGAGATGGGTTAAGTGAGTGGCAAAGGTCTGGCAGATGGAGGATGATGTTGGCAAGTGTGAAGTCATCCACTTTGGAAGGAAAAATGGAAAATCGGAGTATTATTTAAACAGCAAGTGATTGCAGTATGCTGTCATGCAGGTGGACTTGGGAGTGCCTGTTCATGTCGCAAAAAAAAGTTGGTTTGCAGGTGCAGGCAGGCTAGCAAGAAGGCAAATGGATTGTTGGCCAATGCTACAGGAATTGAATTTAGGAGCAGGGAGGTTATGATGCAACTATACAAGTTGGTGAGGCCGCATCTGGAGTACTGCGTGCAGTTATGATCTTACTTGAAGATGGATAGCTTTGGAGGTGGTGCAGAGGAGGTTGACCAGGTTGATTCCAGAGATGAAGGGGTTAGCCAATGAGAAGATTGAGTCATCTGGGACTGAACTCGCTGGAAGTTAGAAGAATGAGAGGGCATCTTATAGAAACATTAAAAATTATGAAAGGCATAGATAAGATGGAGGTAGGCAAGTTGCTTCTATTGGTAAGAAGCAAGAGATGTATGGTGGTTAAAAACAGCCCCATGGCTGAAGCTGCATCCAAAGTAATGGCAGCCATGCAGCTGGGGGTGGGGGTGGGGGGGTGGTGGGGGATCCTGCAGTTCTGCCCAAAGTAATGGCAGCCATGCAGCTGAGGTGGGGGGTCCTGCAGTTCTGCAGCTGCATTGAAGGGGCAAACAAAAGTAAACAGGCTTTGTGTCTTTATGTACATGACCATAAAGGAATCGTGAATCCCGAAACAGAATCCCAAACTGAGAAATCATCAATCCTGTTCCTCTTTCCACAGGTGTTGCCTGATCGGCGGAAAACTTTTATTTCAGCTTTATAGCATCTGCAAGATTTTACTTTGAGGCCCGTTTTTAATTTTACGTTCAGGCATGCAGCACGCTAACAGGCTCTTTCGGCCCAGGAGCCCATGCCCCCCAGTTGCATCCACCAATTGACCTGCAACCCCCCGATACGTTTGGAAGGATGGGAGGAAACCCACGCGACCACGGGGAGAAGGTGCAAACCCCCCCTTACAGACAGCGTGGGATTCGAACCCCGGCCACTATAACAGCATTGCGCTAACTGCAACGCTAACCATGCCAATCCAATTATTTTACCCATTCTGGTGTTTGGGCGACACAAACCAAGAACATCATTTGGAAACACAAAATATCAGTTTACAGTGACGTAAAACCTTTAAGAGTTAAAATTACACGTTACTTCACCTTCACAGGCTGATGCAGTTGAGAGAGAGAGAGACGCACAATGGCTTGTCAGGAGAAGGTGTTATGGAGCAGGAATGAGAGGTGCAGGGAGCTTCCAATGAACGATTGGTGAAAAACCAGAGGCAAGTCTAGTTTTAGAATGTAGAACTGCATAGCGCAGGAACAGGCCCTTCAGCCCATTTGTCTGTGCTGAGCACAATGGCCAAGCTAAAGTAAAACTCTACTGCTTGCACATGAATCCAATTCCTGATGAAGGGCCGGAAACATCTACTTCCCATGAATGGTGCTCCATTTCTCCAACACTTTTGCGTGCAATACAAGCTCCTCCACGTTCCCTTCATATCCGCATGTCTATCTCGAAGTTTCTTGAAATGCCACTATCATATCTGCTTCCACCACCACCCTAGAAAACCCATTATAGGCACCCAGCACCCTGTGTAAAAACACTCCCCCATCCACCTTCTTTAAACGACACCCACCCACTCGCCCCTCCACCCTTCACTTGAGACACATGCCCTCTCATGTGTGGCATTTTTATCCAAGGGAAAAGATTTGGAGCGTTTACCCTACCTGCGCATCTCATCATTTTATAAACTTTATTCAAACCCTCCCCTCAACCTGTCGCTGCAGAGAAAACACAAGTTTGTCCACAACACACAAGAGTTCTGTAGAAACTCAGCAGGTTCACGCAGCTCATAAACCTCATAAGGCAAGATTCTCATAGATGAGGCTTTTCTCCTTAGAGTGAAAAAGGGTGAGAGGAGACTTAATAGAGGGGCATCGTTAGGGTGGACAGCCAGCATCTTTTTCCCAGGACAGGAGTAGCAAATACCCGAGGACGTATGTACAAATTGAAAGGAGGAAAGTTTATAAAGGCATTGGAGTTTTTTTTTTAAACAGAGAGTTGTGGGTGTCTGGCATGCATTGCCAGGGATGGTGGTGGAAGCTGAAACATTAGGGGCGTTTTAGAGGGACGTGGATGAAATAAAAATAGAGGGTTATGAGGTAGAAAGTTTTGTTCTTTTGGTAGGTGTATATGGGCCGGAACTACATTGAGGTCAAAGGGCCTGCACTATGTTGTAATGTTCTGTGCCTATGTCCTATGCCATGCAGCATCTATTGGAAGTAAAAGGCTGTTATGAGTCTCTGTAAAATGTCTGTCAGCAGGCCAGCCCAATTTCCACGGGAAGTTTATGCAGATTTAATGACTGGGAGCCTGCAAAAGGCCAGTGCTCCATCCTGGAGAGCAGTGGCAATAACAGTGGGCTTACACATTAGGTGCAAATGATCCTCAGACCTGTTTGGGCTGCAAGTCAGACTCCCCACAAATAACAATCTGCTGGAGGAACTCAGCAGGTGGAGCAGCATTGGTGGGAGAGAAAGGATGGTCGACGTTCCACCCTAACACTGGCCGATCGATCTCTCCCACTGATGCCCCCCGGGAGGATATGATGTAGCTCATCCTGCAACGACTGAATCAACCTGAAATTTCTTAGCGGCAAACACACTCATTCAAACTGTGTATAAAGCAACCATCACCTCTCTTTATCCACCCTGGATCACAGCAAAGTTTAATTTCACGATGGGTGAATCTATTGAACCCAGATGCCTTAAATTTCATACGAGACATTTAGCGTTAATATTTTGCGCCAACGTCACAGACGGCCTGGAATGCGTTGACATGACATGGAGAGGACAGAAGCAGGGGTGTGCAATGCTCTTTTTTTTTTAGGGGCTGGAGCCCAACAAAAACGATGGCAGGGATGCCCAATGCGTCAAAATAAATGGAGACAAGGATGTCCCACGAGAGCTGGCCTGGATGGCCTCCGTGTTGTATTTGGCATTGTATAATCAAGAGTGAACGGTTGGACGCGGAAGCAGGACGAGTGTACCGGTCGTGGAAGAAACAGGTTTCTTTGTATGTCCAGAATAGCTCTGAACTGGAGTGGGGTGGGGGGGAAAACACCATGATGCCAACCCTGCCTGTGTTTAATATGCGGCCGCATATTCATATAGAGGTGCCGGAGTAGTGCTTCGGTGAGCTCGGGCAGTGCTGCACGGCTGGACACAAGGAATGGAAAATTGAGTAGTAGACAAATGAGCTATCAATATTGCTTTCCACCTTAATCCCAATTTCTTGGTCTAGCAGGGGTGGCCAACCTTTCAATTTTTAATTTAGACATACAGCAATGCTAACAAGCCAGTTCAGCCCACGAGTACGTACCGGGGTGGGGGGGGGGGGTGGTGTGTAGATTAATTCGGTGACAAGGACCCATGGGCTGAAATGACTTGTTACTGTGCTGTATGTCTAAATTAAAAGCTTGGCCACCCCTGATCTACTGCATATCCTTCAATTCTTCTCATGAAATTTCGGGCGGCACGTTTAAGAGAAGCGATCGGCACAACGCTATTTTAGAGCCAGAGACCCAGATTCGAATCTGGCGCTCTCGGTGAGGAGCTTGTACATTCTATCCATGTCTGCATGGATTTTCTCTGGGTGCTACAGCCCTCCAAATTGTACGGGGATTGTAGACTAATTGGGGTACTTGAGCAGCACGGGCTCGTGGGCCGGACGGGCCTGTTACCGTGCTGGATGCCCAAATTTAAATATAAATTTAAAATCAATTACTACATCTTATGGTGAAGGAAACCAAAACTGTACACAATTATCCACCTATGGGCTTGTAAATATCCCATATAATTGTAGGGAGACTTCTTTACCTTTGGACTCAAATCCTTTATAATGAAGGCTAATGTATTGCTTTCCCAACTGCTGGCCATGCCACACTACTATTCAGTAACATGAGGATAAGTATTTTGTGGCAAAAACAAAATCCTTTGCTCCCTCTGCTCGACTGTGTTATACTTGCTGCACTGTGTATGAGATGTCTACTGGACCGCTCGCAAAACAACCTCCATCATTCCATCTTGATACACAATAAACAACAAACGTGGAACATGGAACAGTTCAAGTTTATTTCTCATCTCGTATCTGGTACCGAGAGAGGGATTCTTCCGGAGCAGTCTCACAAGACAGCTCTCACACAAAGCAGGAGAGGAAGATCACAGAGAATGGAGTCACAATGAGAAAGATCAGTGAGAACAAAACAAGGGCAACAATGAGAGCACTGTTGAGGGGTCCATTCAGGAGTCTACAAACTGCGGAGCAGAAACAGTCTTTAACAATTACCAAGGTAACACGAAAGTCCACAAACAGTGTGACGGAGGTAAAAACATAGGAATGGTGGAGGAACTCAGCCTTTCTCGCAGCGTCCATAGGAGGTAAAGGTACATTACCAATGTTTCAGGCCTGAACCCTTCTTCAATGTATAAGCAAAAAGCAGGCAAGCATCTGAAGAAAGAGTGAAGTCTGGCAGGGGGAGGAGTCCAGACCCACAGAAGGTGAGTGTGGACTATACGTTGAGTCACATAGTCTATCAGTAAGAGTCAGTGATTTGGGGCATGTGAATAAGAATTGTCACAGGTTAACACAAGCAGTGGACTGGTGACATAGCCAGTAAAGTTTCTATCCAGAGCCCTGGCACCCCAGTTTTCACACAAAACTCAAGTTCAGGTTTATAGTCACTTATACTGAGGTACAATGAGAAAGTTTGTTTTGCACAGCAGTCCAGCATGTCAACCCATACATCTTTTCTTTGGCTTGGCTTCGCGGACGAAGATTTATGGAGGGGGTAAAAGTCCACGTCAGCTGCAGGCTCGTTTGTGGCTGACAAGTCCGATGCGGGACAGGCAGACACGGTTGCAGCTGCTGCAGGGGAAAATTGTTTGGTTGGAGTTGGGTGTTGGGTTCTTCCTCCTTTGCCTTTTGTCAGTGAGGTGGGCTCTGCGGTCTTCTTCAAAGGAGGTTGCTGCCCACCAAACTGTGAGGCGCCAAGATGCACGGTTTGAGGCGTTATCAGCCCACTGGCGGTGGTCAATGTGGCAGGCACCAAGAGATTTCTTTAGGCAGTCCTTGTACCTTTTCTTTGGTGCACCTCTGTCACGGTGGCCAGTGGAGAGCTCGCCATATAACACGATCTTGGGAAGGCGATAGTCCTCCATTCTGGAGACGTGACCCATCCAGCGCAGCTGGATCTTCAGCAGCGTGGACTCGATGCTGTCGACCTCTGCCATCTCGAGTACTTCGACGTTAGGGATGAAAGCGCTCCAATGGATGTTGAGGATGGAGCGGAGACAACGCTGGTGGAAGCGTTCTAGGAGCCGTAGGTGATGCCGGTAGAGGACCCATGATTCGGAGCCGAACAGGAGTGTGGGTATGACAACGGCTCTGTATACGCTTATCTTTGTGAGGTTTTTCAGTTGGTTGTTTTTCCAGACTCTTTTGTGTAGTCTTCCAAAGGCGCTATTTGCCTTGGCGAGTCTGTTGTCTATCTCATTGTCGATCCTTGCATCTGATGAAATGGTGCAGCCGAGATAAGTAAACTGGTTGACCGTTTTGAGTTTTGTGTGCCCGATGGAGATGTGGGGAGACTGGTAGTCATGGTGGGGAGCTGGCTGATGGAGGACCTCAGTTTTCTTCAAGCTGACTTCCAGGCCAAACATTTTGGCAGTTTCCGCAAAGCAGGACGTCAAGCGCTGAAGAGCTGGCGAGCAGTAAAAGCACTGTTCAGATTGCAGAGTTAACAGAGAGATCAGTTAGTGCAGACAATATTATTTCACTGGCGTGAGGTTTGTTTAAGTGTCCAATAATGGTAGATGCTGTCCTTGAATCTGGTGGTGTGCGATCTCACACCCAGAAATCTTCTCCCCAATGGGATTGGGGGGGGTGGGGGGAAGAGATGAAGAGCGTGTGGCTGGGGAGGGATGCTTTTCCAAGGAAATGGAGATGGAGTCGATGAAGGAGAGGGGTGGTTGGGCGATGGCCTCCAGTGCTGTGTGGAGTTTGCACGCTTTCCCTGCGACTGTGTGGGTTTCCTCCGGGTGCTCCAGATTTTTCCTCCTGCATCCTAATCACTGGGTGCATTGAGCTCCGTAAATTGGCCCTGGCAAATCGGTGAGCAGTAGAATCCGGGGAAAGAGTGGGGAATTAAATTCAGCTGGGGCAGGGTTAGTGTAGTTGGGATGGCCAGCACTGACATGATGAGCTGAATGGCCGTTTTCCGAGCCATATGACAAAAATAAAAACTGGAAAATTTTCAACCGGGAAAGACGTGCAAGTAAAACCACAAGGTTCAATTCAATTAATGACTGACCAAGGAGAAATAACATTCTCTCTGCCCTCAGCTTGGGTAATGGTCAGGCCAAGGTGACTGTTCTCATTGCCACATCCGCTCAGGCATCTGTCCATCAAATTCCTGCTCCTACTCCCTGCCAATCTTCCCTCCCACAGCCTTCCCCAGAGGTGGATGTTGGTACACTCAATATCTGAATATTTCTCCAACAGCTTTTCCCCAAAGAAGGACTTTGAGTGAACAGCAGTAGGGTTTTTAAAATTTAGAGAGACGGCGCGGTAACAGGGCCTTTGCGCCCACGAGCCAAATACACCCATTAACCTTCTAACCCCGTACTCCTTTGGAGGGAGGGGTGGAGACCCAAGCACCCAGAGGAAACTCACGCAGGCACAGGTGAGATACAGTCAGCAGTGGATTCGAACCTGCGTTTCTGGCACTGTAATGATATCGCATTAACTGCTATGCTAACCTTGACCCCCCCTCCCCCCTAGGTCAAGGAGAATGGGAAGAAGAAGGTGGGAATGTAGAATCTGATTAGTGTGTGGGGGTGTTTGCTGGTCATCACAGACCTGATGGACAGAAAGGCTTCTGGAAGAAGCATCTGTGGTGGCAAAGGGATGGTCAAAGTTTCAGGTCAAGACCCTACATCAGGACAGAGAGTGTAAAGGGGAAATAGCCAGCCCCATCTCCTGCCCCCCACCTCTTTATACTGGCCATATCACCCCCACCTCCCCCCCCCTCCCCACTTTTACACTCTCAGACCCGATGAAAGATCTCGACCAGGAACCTTTAACAGATGCTGCCAGACCCGCTCATTCTTTGCTCCAAATTCCAGCTTGGGCAGTCTTCCAAGGCTTCTGACACATGGTGAAGCAGTTGAATTTGTGTTAAAATCAGGGAATGAACATGGCCCACAGTGTTGTGCTGACCTAATAACCTGCTCAGGATTCACCTTATCCTCACCTACCACCCCATCAGCCTCCGTGTCCAATATATCCTCCCCTGCCACTTCCCCCACCTCCTATGTGATCCCACCACGACACATATTCCCCTCCCCTCCCAGTTTTCTGCGGGATCCACTCTTTCTATGACTCCCTTGAACATTCCTCACTCCCCATCAATCGTCCCCTTGGCACCTACCCTCATGACTGCAGGAGATACTCCACTTGCGCCAACACCTCTTCCCTCACCACCATTCGTGGCCCCAAACAGTCCTTCCAAGTGAAGCACTTGTGAATCTGCAGGGGCCGTCTACTGCATCCGGTGCTCCCGTTGTGGTCTCCTCTACATCGGAGAGACTGGGAGATCATTTCGTTGAGCGCCGAGGCTCTGTCTGCTGCAATAGCGTGGATCTCTCAGTGGCTACCCATTTCAATTCTCCATCCTGTTCCCTTGCCAACATGTCTGTCCATGGTCCGAATGAGACCTCCAACTAATTGGAGGAATGACACCTCATCTTCCATCAGGGCACCATCCTCCTGGATTACTTTAACATCGACTTCTCCAGTTTCCTTTAAACCCCCGTCCTCCTCCATCTTCACCCCTCCCATCTCCTTTCCTCAAGTTCTGTCTCTTTCTCTCCCTTCCCTTTTCCCTCTGTCTCATTTCACGGAGCCAATATCAATTCTCACCATATCGTATCCAACAAACCTTTTGTTTGTTGTTCGAGACTCCTCCCCCACCCATTTTTCCACCTTTCTTCTCAGTCTTTATTGAGTCGCCTGCTTGCTTTTTGCACATACCTTGACGAAGGGCTCAGGGCCGAAACGTCGGTTCTATATCATTGCAGTGCTCACTCCCTCTAGCACAAGACAATATAGAACTGATTGTTTGCTCTTTGGTTCTGCTGTTTGTTCCATTACAGCTTGGGTTGACTTTAACATGCAACCTTCCATGTTTCACTAATAACATAAAATCTACGGCCCACAGGGATGTGCCGACCCAATAACCTTCTCCAGCAGCTGTCTAGAATTATATGCTCTATAGCCCTCCAATTTTCTCAGTTCATGTACCTATCTATTAATCCCTTAAAAAATCCTATTGAACCTGCCTCCACCACCGTTATTAGCAAACGTGCAATGCAAAGTAACATGCGATTTAAAAAAATGTCTCAAATTGTATGTATGTTGAACATTTGATTTTTTTTGTGAATGCAATGTATTTAGAAATTTTTTAAAAACCACTATAAAACTGGACATACTGGTCTCTTTGTTTATGGAACCTTAATGCACAAAGGATTCCTCGTGTCAAGAACAGGCCAGTTTGGTCCTACTAGTCCATGACGGAACAAATCCCCACCCTCCTAGTCCCACTGACCAGCACCTGGTCCATACCCCTCCAATCCTCTCCCCTCCATTTAATTATCCAGTCTTTCCTTAAATGTAAATAACATATAAACCCCTCCTCCGTGGCTGCCTTGCTTTCTAAACAGAATTTCAAATAATTCTACTCACTGACAACAAACCAGCAATACGAACAGCAAGTGGATGCTGTGACCAGTCGACTACTAAACAGATTCTACGTAAGAGTACACGTTAAAGGTTATTCTATTCGTGAAAATGATAGATCCTATCCAGATGCCTAATTCGTCTTATCTTATCGGCTATGATAAGGGGGAAAAGGACTGTTCATTCCTGGTCATAAAGACATTCCTCCCCTCCCCCCAACCTCATTCCACTCTTAAATTCCAGAACCTTTTCTTTTCCACACACTCCCAGCCTAAAAATGTACCATTTACGGCAATGGTTCTCAACCTTTCTCTTCCCACTCACATCCCACCTATGCCATCGGGGCTCTGTGATTAGTAAGGGATTGCTTAAGGAAGCTCGAGGGTCACCGCTGGAACACACAGAAGCTGTGCAGCTGCCGAGCTCGTGGGAGTGCGGACGACAAATCCACAGGCTGTCGTGCCTCTGAGAGGAATCTCTTCTGCTTCTTTATCAGGCATTGGTGGGGGCACCAGGTTAGTACGGTTTCACAAACACATCAATGTCTCTGTAGCCCAAGATTACATTAACAATGACTCAACCAGTCTTTATGTCATTCACCAAATGACTGATTTTGCCTTCCACATCACGTTACCACCAGATTCAAGGGCAATTTCTTTCCTGCCGACATCATCTTTAAAACCTAGAACGTTGTAGCACATCACAAGCCCTTGTGCTGACCTATGTAAACCTACTCAACAATCTAAATCTTCTCTACCTCACACCCAAATTAGTAAGATAAAGTTGCCTTTGCTCTGTACAAACTAATCTCTTCCTACAACCCTGTACTTTTACTTTAGAACTGTCTTACTTGTTGTACTCTGTATGAGGGGTCTTACTGGACTACCTGTAAAACAACTTCGATCACTGACACGTGACAGTGAACAATCGAACTGTGAGAAACGCTATTTTTAACCATTTCCCCTCCTGAACCCGTTAAGCCGTTAACTTGATCTGGTGTATCAAAAAGGAGATACACCATAGGTGTAAAAGCTGGGGGGAGGAAAGTTTAGGGGAGATGTCAGGGGTAAGACTTTTGGTTTTCTTTTTCGCTGAGATTGTGGGTGCCTGGAATGCATGGCCAGGGGTGGTGGTGGAGGCTGGCACAATAGGGACATTTAAAAGGCTCGTAGACAGGCACATGGACCTAAGAAAAATTGAAGCTTATGGGTGTGAAGTAGAGAAGATTTAGATTGTTGAGTAGGTTTACATAGGTCAGCACAAGGGCTTGTGATGTGCTGCAACGTTCTAGGTTTTAAAGATGATCAATCTTTCTGGGGTTACCAGCATCCAATTGCAAAAACAACCCTTTACCGTCATCCACTCTCTTTTGACTAATCCAATTTTGGAAGTGGTTTTACTGACGTGCTCTAGATCCAACCTGCCCGAACTATTTGAATTGGTCTGATTTCTAATCACAGAATTGTCTTTGTTCTTTACTTCAGGATTAATGAAGATCAATTTTGCCCTCACCCCAACACATTCTGCACACTCCACAATGCTGAACTCTTCTTCCGTCTCCTCCAGCTCCCTGACTACTTCCTCAACCAGGATTCTCCACGTTGCCCCTCCCTCCCTCAAAAATTGATAGGGTTGTTAAGAAGGTGTATGGTCAGCCTTCATTAACAGTGGAATAGAGTTCAAGAGACACAAGGTAATGCTATAGCTATACAAGACCTCGTGAGGTTCCACTTAGAATATTGTGTTTCGTTCTGATCAACTCACGACAGATGTTGAGGAGGGGGTTCAGAGCTTTACAAGGATGTTGCCTGGATCGGAGTACATGCCCTACGAGTATCGGTTGAGTGTACTTAGTCTTTTCTCCTTGGACCAATGGAGGATGGAGGATCGATGGTCTGAATGGACAATGAACCACAGACACCACCTCACATTCTCTTCTTTTTGCAACTGTCATTTTTTTTAATAAACATGTCATTTGAGGCGTGCGATTTGACTTCAATGCTGCCCCGCCAACTCATGATGAGTGGCTGTGTGACATCATGTCTTGTTTGACTATGGAAAAGGTTTGCTATTCAGTTAATAGTTCAGATATAAGATTTCAGATGATAGTTTATGGCTCAATATCTTACTTTATAATTTCACTTCAATGTAATTAAATTGTCTGACTCATATCTTTTCCACGTTCCCTTTTATATATTTTTCTTTTCAACCTTCGTTTTTCTTTTAATATTAATCCTACATAGCACCTGGCAACACAGGGAGGCAGGGTTTTGAGTTTTGGTCCTTCTATTATATATTTTTCTTCCTTCTATCTTTACATTGGTTTTTTTTTTAAATATATACCGTTTGAAATATGAATTCTGGATTTGATTTACAATTTATCTATGTTTTTGATATACAGAATGTTTTATTACGTTTTGTGTAGCTCTCCCTATCAATTTATTGAATTGCATTTTTTTGTCTAAGTTCTTTATTAAAATCAATAAAGATATTTTAAAAAGAAAGAAAACATAATTTACTGGAATATTTTAACCCGCAACACTGCTGCAAAACAACAAATTTCATGACATGTTTGCGACAATAAATTCTGATTCTTATGGACCTAGGTACCTCAGACTGGGGTGGAACTTGTGACCCTCAATCTCAAGAGACTGTTGTGGAGGAGAAAGTTCCAAGTGGCTCCAAGTTCCACACATCTTTGCTTAGTCCTTTCCTCCTTTCTTCCTTCTCCCCTCGCTCTCTCTCGCTCTCTCGGCCTTGCTATTGTGACAGGGCATTTGGAATTGGACCCATGGAAATGGAAATTCTTTGTATTCAAAACATTCAATCTATCCAGAAAGCTTTCAAATTAAACAAACACACCTTTGAAGTATTCCATTACTCACCATCAATCATCAACATCTCCACCCAACTATTATCCAGCTCTGCAACTGAAACCAAGCCCTAAATTTCTGGAGAATTTCTCAGTTTTGGTCACACCCAGGACTCACCAGATCAAGATGATGGCTTGGTGGGTTCAGGAGAAGATATGATTAAAAGTCATGTTTCCCATAATTTGGGGTGAATCCAGAAAGTCTGCAGGCGCTGTAATTGTATTAAATATGCAAATGTGCTGGAAAAACTCAGCGACACTGCGGGGCCTGGTGAGTTTCTCTAGCATGGGACTCAGAGCCTTTCTCCTCCACAATAGACAATCTCTTGAGATTGAGGGTGGCAGGTTCCACCCAGTCTGAGGTACTTTCTCATCATTATTGTCATGCGCCACAAGGTGCAGTGATCTAGGGCGTTGCTTTACAAACAGTCCAGCTAGCCATCTCATACCTAGTATAACAAGTAAGACACAGTACTAGAGTGAAACACAAAAGTTTGCAGATGCTATGATTGCGTTAAAAACACACAGTACATGCTGGAGGAACTCAGCTGGTCTCGCAGCATCCATAGGAACTAAAGATATATTAGGTTGTTCTACAAATTGTCCATTTAGGCATCTCATATACAGTACAAATGTACAAATAAATGTACAGTTACAGGAAGAGGCGCCTGCAAGCTCACACCAAGACACAAGAGAATCTTGTCCGTGAACTACTCTTTGCAGATGATGCCGCTTTAGTTGCCCATTCAGAGCCAGCTCTTCAGCGCTTGACGTCCTGCTTTGCGGAAACTGCCAAAATGTTTGGCCTGGAAGTCAGCCTGAAGAAAACTGAGGTCCTCCATCAGCCAGCTCCCCACCATGACTACCAGCCCCCCCACATCTCCATCGGGCACACAAAACTCAAAACGGTCAACCAGTTTACCTATCTCGGCTGCACCATTTCATCAGATGCAAGGATCGACAATGAGATAGACAACAGACTCGCCAAGGCAAATAGCGCCTTTGGAAGACTACACAAAAGAGTCTGGAAAAACAACCAACTGAAAAACCTCACAAAGATAAGCGTATACAGAGCCGTTGTCATACCCACACTCCTGTTCGGCTCCGAATCATGGGTCCTCTACCGGCACCACCTACGGCTCCTAGAACGCTTCCACCAGCGTTGTCTCTGCTCCATCCTCAACATCCATTGGAGCGCTCACACCCCTAACGTCGAGGTACTCGAGATGGCAGAGGTCGACAGCATCGAGTCCACGCTGCTGAAGATCCAGCTGCGCTGGATGGGTCACGTCTCCAGAATGGAGGACCATCGCCTTCCCAAGATCGTATTATATGGCGAGCTCTCCACTGGCCACCGTGACAGAGGTGCACCAAAGAAAAGGTACAAGGACTGCCTAAAGAAATCTCTTGGTGCCTGCCACATTGACCACCGCCAGTGGTCTGATAACGCCTCAAACCGTGCATCTTGGCGCCTCACAGTTTGGCGGGCAGCAGCCTCCTTTGAAGAAGACCGCAGAGCCCACCTCACTGACAAAAGGCAAAGGAGGAAAAACCCAACACCCAACCCCAACCAACCAATTTTCCCTTGCAACCGCTGCAATCGTGTCTGCCTGTCCCGCATCGGACTGGTCAGCCACAAACGAGCCTGCAGCTGACGTGGACTTTTTACCCCCTCCATAAATCTTCGTCCGCGAAGCCAAGCCAAAGAAAAGAAATACAGTACAAATGTACAAATAAATGTACAGTTACAGGAAGAGATCAGTTGACAGCAGCATCTTACTATTTTGGGGCCAACTCTGGAGTCTGATATCGGCAGGAAGGAAAGTATCCTTGAATCTTGTGGTACATTATCTGGCATTTGTAAATCTTCCTCCTGACAGAAGGAGGGGGGTGAAGAGAGTGTGGCCAGCATGGGAGGGGGGGGGAACCCTTCACCAAGACCCGAATCGCCCACCGTTCTTTTTCTCCCACTTGAGCTCCTGCAGCAGATTGTTCTCTGCACCATACCTCCTTCCTTCCACCCAACTGTGCCATAACTTCATGTATTGCACCAGTCTGCTTCCTGGCCACAATTTGTTTACGACCTGCTGCATTTTGGTACCTTCGATCATTGGACTGTTAATCTTACTTTTTTGTACTTTTGCCTTTTCCAGTCCAACATTTTCCCTATTCCTCATTGCTTAGGTTTACCCATTTCCCACACCATTTTTCCCTCTTGGTTTGGTTCCTTCTTCTGATCACACCAGAGCTGCCCACCACGTTCCAAATGTGACCGACTCAATTTTCAACGGGAATGATCAGCTCCCTCAGTTTTATCTTTTCCCTCTGTCCTTGCTATTTTACCCCCCTTTTTAAGATTGCATTTCCTTTTCTGATCTGTGTTGCGATCTCCCCCTTCCTTCTCCACCAGGTACCAGGTCTTGGGCTCATGCATGAGACGACAACTTTTGCCTTTAATTTGCCCGTGGCTCCCCACCCAATCATCTGATAACTCTTCAAGGTAAACATCTCTTGTCCTCTGCTCCTCTCCCCTTCGCAGAGTTCTGCTTGTCCATCCAATCTCATCAGACTGCTAAACCTCTTCCATTTCTTTTGCAAGGAATATCAAAACCTCAAAATAAAGGGCTCTTAACTGCAGAAGAAGAAAGAGACCTTGGGGTCCAAATCCACAGATCTCTCTTGGATGCTGCGCATGTTGATAGGGTAGTTAAGAAGGTTAACGGTGTGTTAGCCTTCATTAGCCAGGGGATTGAGTTCATATTGCAGCTCTGTAAAACTGGTTAGGCCACACAGAATATTGCGTTCAGTTCTAGTCGCTTAATTGCAGGAAGAATACTGAAGCTACAGAGAGGGTGCAGAGCAGATGTTACCTGGATTGAAGAACGTGTCTTAGAAGGAAGATCAGCAGAACTAGGATTTTTCTCTTTGGAGTGAAGAAGGATGAGAGGGGACTTAACAGAGGTCTACAAGATTATGAGATGGTGGACAGCTAGCACCTTTTACTTGAGGTGAGAGTAGCAAACACCAGAGGACATCTAAACAAAATAAAGGGAGGAAAGTTTAGGGGAGACGTCAGGGCTATTTTTTTCTTTTACACAGAGAGAGTAGCGTCTACCTGGAATGCATTGCCAGGGGTGGTTGTGGAGACTGGTAGAATAGGGGCATTCAAAAGTCTCTTAAGACAGGTACATGGATGACAGTAAAATAGAGGGTTATAGGTGTGAGGTAGGGAAGGTTTCAGTTTCAATTTTTGAGTAGGTTCATATAGGTCGGCACAATATTGTGACAGCAGGGTTATTAAGGATTTGATTTCACCAAAGGCGGCCCGGTTTGTGTAGCAGATAGCACAACATTGTTGGAGCGCCAGCCACCCGGGGTGGAATCTGTACAGAGTTTGTACGTTCTCTCCTTATCTGTGAGGATTTCCTCTGGGTGCTTCAGTTACCTCCCATCTCCCATCTCCAAAACGCATGGGGGTCATAGGTCAACTGGGTGTAATTGAGCAACACAGCTGGAAGGGCCTGTTACTGTGCTGTATGCCTAAATCTAAATTAATGCTTTACTAGTACAGGTCATCAACATGGCTAAGAGGCCAAGCATTTATGCTCATTGCAACTGGATTGAGTAAAGAGACATCTGGAGCCTCATGGAGACTGGACTAGGCAAGGCCAACAAACATCTCTCCCTCATGGACAGAAATAAGGCCAGTGGTGACCAGCAGTCTGAAGCAATGTGAGCTCTTTGAAAACAAACAAGGATTCAGATAGAATGAGAACAGAATGCCGTGTTGATTAATTACTTTGAATCACTCTTTGGCCCAGTTACAAGTTGAAGTCTTAAGTTTAATTGTCACATTAAACCTGGTGCAGTGTGATGGGCTCCGAGAGTCACACAGCATGGAAAAAGGCCCTACAGCCCAACTTGCCAAAACCTATCAAAAAGCCCACCCACACTCGTCCCACCTGCCTATGCTTGGCCCACAATTCTCTCAACCAACCATTCTCAACCTTTTTTTTGTATGCCCCCCCCCCACCCCCCACCAGGACTCCTTTATGGGCCCCCTTCCCTGTGAAAGTCAACTTTAGTTGGTTTCTTCTATACTTCTACCGGCCACACAAAAAAAACATTTAAATATCAATGTTACGCAAGGTGAAAACTTTTATTTCAATTTACTGTAGCCCCCCCATTGAGAAATATTGTTCCAAACCTATCCAATTTATGTATCCGACCAAATGTTTCTAAAGCATTGCAACAGCACCTGCCTCAACCACCTCCTTCAGCAACTCACCCACCAGCTGCCAATTGGTGGTGAATGCAGGCTCAATATTTGGATAGGTACATGGAGGGCTGTGGTATAGGCACAGGTTGTTGGGACCAGGCAGAAGGGCCTGTTTCTGTGCTGTAATATTCTTTGGTTCTATCAAGTTATCTCCAACATTCTTGGGGCTGTGTAAAGAGCATGATTATAGATTATAGGATTGCAATAAAAAGAAAGATCAATTCGTACCAAACAAGGGAAGCATGAGACCACTATTGCAAAGGATAGCATAATACCTAGATGTTCTAAGTATGTGATGAAATAGCTTTAATTGTTTTTTAATTTAGATGTACGGCACCATTTCGCCCTACAAGTCTGTGCCACCCAATTTACACCCCATTGACACACCAAGACACAAGAGCAACTTGTCCGTGAACTATTCTTTGCAGACAATGCCGCTTTAGTTGCCCATTCAGAGCCAGCTCTTCAGCGCATGATGTCCTGTTTTGCGGAAACTGCCAAAATGTTTGGCCTGGAAGTCAGCCTGAAGAAAACTGAGGTCCTCCATCAGCCAGCTCCCCACCATGACTACCAGCCCCCCCCACATCTCCATCGGGCACACAAAACTCAAAACGGTCAACCAGTTTACTTACCTTGGCTGCACCATTTCATCTGATGCAAGGATCGACAAAGAGATAGACAACAGACTCGCCAAGGCAAATAGCGCCTTTGGAAGACTACACAAAAGAGTGCAGCAACCTCCTTTGAAGAAGACCGCAGAGCTCACCTCACTGACAAAAGACAAAGGAGGAAAAACCCAACACCCAACCCCAACCCACCAATTTTCCCTTGCAACCGTGCCTGCCTGTCCCACATCGGACTTGTCAGTCACCAACGAGCCTGCAGCAGACGTGGACATACCCCTCCATAAATCTTCACCCGCGAAGCCAAGCCAAAGAAAGAAAGAAAAGACCTATAACACCCGGTACGTTTTGAACAACGGGAGGAAACTGTAGCCCCCGGAGATAATTCCCACGCAGACATGGGGGGGAACGTCCTTATAACAGTGTGAGATTCAAACCCCGGTCAAGACGGTGGCACTGTAAAGGCGTTGTGCTAACCGTTACGCCAACTTGGCCGCACTTTTGTTAAGTAGAATTTTGTAAATTGAAAAGACTGTGAAGTGCGCATTGGTGACTTTGTAAGTTCACCGTTGATAGCATTGCAGTGAAAATTTGAAAACTGACTGTGGAAAATAATGAAAATTAACATAAATAAAATAACTCTATTAACAAATTCTCTTCAGGTAAAGGAGCTTTCAACATCAGGATTTAAAGGGAAACACTACATATGACCACAACATAATTTTACAAAGTTCCTCACTTTTGAACTACTCTTGTATCAGCAAAATTGTGCACATCTCACTGCCACTTTAAGAAAGGAGAGATGAGGGTAATTATAAAGCAATCAGTCTAACATGACTTGAAGAAATCACTGGTTTCTTACAGAGACTAAAGATGTTGAATATTTTTAACTGATTAAAGAGAGCTCCCCGGTTTGAAAGGGAGGCTTGTGTCTGACAAACTTGCCCATGTTTCTAACAGGTAGCTAAATAGCAGAATGTTACCCCATGGAGTTTCAGACGGATTTTTAAATAGATATTAGTGACTTGGCTGGAGAACTGTCCAACTGGCTGGAGGCACACAGGGAGGATAATGGACTCCACGAACAATACTTAGTGCTGGCCAACTGGTCATTTTAAAGCTGACCTTCATTGGGTGTTGTTAACCATATTAAAGGTATGGTGCGGAGAGGATGGGGAAGGAAAAGAGAGGGCAGGGATGGGTAGGAGGGAAAGGTGGAGTGGAGGAGCAGACAAGGGGACGTGAGGGCGGGGGGGAGGGGGCGTGAGGACGGGGGGGAGGGGGCGTGAGGACGGGGGGGAGGGGGCGTGAGGACGGGGGGGAGGGGGCGTGAGGACGGGGGGGAGGGGGCGTGAGGACGGGGGGGAGGGGGGCGTGAGGACGGGGGGGAGGGGGCGTGAGGACGGGGGGGAGGGGGCGTGAGGACGGGGGGAGGGGGCGTGAGGACGGGGGGGAGGGGGCGTGAGGACGGGGGGGAGGGGGCGTGAGGACGGGGGGGAGGGGGCGTGAGGACGGGGGGGAGGGGGCGTGAGGACGGGGGGGAGGGGGCGTGAGGACGGGGGGGAGGGGGCGTGAGGACGGGGGGGAGGGGGCGTGAGGACGGGGGGGAGGGGGCGTGAGGACGGGGGGGAGGGGGCGTGAGGACGGGGGGAGGGGGCGTGAGGACGGGGGGGAGGGGGCGTGAGGACGGGGGGGAGGGGGCGTGAGGACGGGGGGGAGGGGGCGTGAGGACGGGGGGGAGGGGGCGTGAGGACGGGGGGGAGGGGGCGTGAGGACGGGGGGGAGGGGGCGTGAGGACGGGGGGGAGGGGGCGTGAGGACGGGGGGGAGGGGGCGTGAGGACGGGGGGGAGGGGGCGTGAGGACGGGGGGGAGGGGGCGTGAGGACGGGGGGAGGGGGCGTGAGGACGGGGGGGAGGGGGCGTGAGGACGGGGGGGAGGGGGCGTGAGGACGGGGGGGAGGGGGCGTGAGGACGGGGGAGGGGCGTGAGACGGGGGAGGGGCGTGAGGACGGGGGGAGGGGCGTGAGGACGGGGGGGAGGGGGCGTGAGGACGGGGAGGAGGGGGCGTGAGGACGGGGAGGAGGGGGCGTGAGGACGGGGAGGAGGGGGCGTGAGGACGGGGAGGAGGGGGCGTGAGGACGGGGAGGAGGGGGCGTGAGGACGGGGAGGAGGGGGCGTGAGGACGGGGAGGAGGGGGCGTGAGGACGGGGAGGAGGGGGCGTGAGGACGGGGAGGAGGGGGCGTGAGGACGGGGAGGAGGGGGCGTGAGGACGGGGAGGAGGGGGCGTGAGGACGGGGAGGAGGGGGCGTGAGGACGGGGAGGAGGGGGCGTGAGGACGGGGAGGAGGGGGCGTGAGGACGGGGAGGAGGGGGCGTGAGGACGGGGAGGAGGGGGCGTGAGGACGGGGAGGAGGGGCGTGAGGACGGGGAGGAGGGGGCGTGAGGACGGGGAGGAGGGGGCGTGAGGACGGGGAGGAGGGGGCGTGAGGACGGGGAGGAGGGGGCGTGAGGACGGGAGGACGGAGGGGCGTGAGGACGGGAGAGGGGCGTGAGGACGGGAGGAGGGGGCGTGAGGACGGGGAGGAGGGGGCGTGAGGACGGGGAGGAGGGGGCGTGAGGACGGGGAGGAGGGGGGCGTGAGGACGGGGAGGAGGGGGCGTGAGGACGGGGAGGAGGGGGCGTGAGGACGGGGAGGAGGGGGCGTGAGGACGGGGAGGAGGGGGCGTGAGGACGGGGAGGAGGGGGCGTGAGGACGGGGAGGAGGGGGCGTGAGGACGGGGAGGAGGGGGCGTGAGGACGGGGAGGAGGGGGCGTGAGGACGGGGAGGAGGGGGCGTGAGGACGGGGAGGAGGGGGCGTGAGGACGGGGAGGAGGGGGCGTGAGGACGGGGAGGAGGGGGCGTGAGGACGGGGAGGAGGGGGCGTGAGGACGGGGAGGAGGGGGCGTGAGGACGGGGAGGAGGGGGCGTGAGGACGGGGAGGAGGGGGCGTGAGGACGGGGAGGAGGGGGCGTGAGGACGGGGAGGAGGGGGCGTGAGGACGGGGAGGAGGGGGGCGTGAGGACGGGGAGGAGGGGGCGTGAGGACGGGGAGGAGGGGGCGTGAGGACGGGGAGGAGGGGGCGTGAGGACGGGGAGGAGGGGGCGTGAGGACGGGGAGGAGGGGGCGTGAGGACGGGGAGGAGGGGGCGTGAGGACGGGGAGGAGGGGGCGTGAGGACGGGGAGGAGGGGCGTGAGGACGGGGAGGAGGGGGCGTGAGGACGGGGAGGAGGGGGCGTGAGGACGGGGGAGGAGGAGGGGCGTGAGGACGGGGAGGAGGGGGCGTGAGGACGGGGAGGAGGGGGCGTGAGGACGGGGAGGAGGGGGCGTGAGGACGGGGAGGAGGGGGCGTGAGGACGGGGAGGAGGGGGCGTGAGGACGGGGAGGAGGGGGCGTGAGGACGGGGAGGAGGGGGCGTGAGGACGGGAGGAGGGGCGTGAGACGGGAGGAGGGCGTGAGGACGGGAGGAGGGGCGTGAGGACGGGGAGGAGGGGGCGTGAGGACGGGGAGGAGGGGGCGTGAGGACGGGGAGGAGGGGGCGTGAGGACGGGGAGGAGGGGGCGTGAGGACGGGGAGGAGGGGGCGTGAGGACGGGGAGGAGGGGGCGTGAGGAGGCGGGGAGGAGGGGGCGTGAGGACGGGGAGGAGGGGGCGTGAGGACGGGGAGGAGGGGGCGTGAGGACGGGGAGGAGGGGGCGTGAGGACGGGGAGGAGGGGGCGTGAGGACGGGGAGGAGGGGGCGTGAGGACGGGGAGGAGGGGGCGTGAGGACGGGGAGGAGGGGGCGTGAGGACGGGGAGGAGGGGGCGTGAGGACGGGGAGGAGGGGGCGTGAGGACGGGGAGGAGGGGGCGTGAGGACGGGGAGGAGGGGGCGTGAGGACGGGGAGGAGGGGGCGTGAGGACGGGGAGGAGGGGGCGTGAGGACGGGGAGGAGGGGGCGTGAGGACGGGGAGGAGGGGGCGTGAGGACGGGGAGGAGGGGGCGTGAGGACGGGGAGGAGGGGGCGTGAGGACGGGGAGGAGGGGGCGTGAGGACGGGGAGGAGGGGGCGTGAGGACGGGGAGGAGGGGGCGTGAGGACGGGGAGGAGGGGGCGTGAGGACGGGAGGAGGGGGCGTGAGGACGGGGAGGAGGGGGCGTGAGGACGGGGAGGAGGGGGCGTGAGGACGGGGAGGAGGGGGCGTGAGGACGGGGAGGAGGGGGCGTGAGGACGGGGAGGAGGGGGCGTGAGGACGGGGAGGAGGGGGCGTGAGGACGGGGAGGAGGGGGCGTGAGGACGGGGAGGAGGGGGCGTGAGGACGGGGAGGAGGGGGCGTGAGGACGGGGAGGAGGGGGCGTGAGGACGGGGAGGAGGGGGCGTGAGGACGGGGAGGAGGGGGCGTGAGGACGGGGAGGAGGGGGCGTGAGGACGGGGAGGAGGGGGCGTGAGGACGGGAGGAGGGGGCGTGAGGACGGGGAGGAGGGGGCGTGAGGACGGGGAGGAGGGGGCGTGAGGACGGGGAGGAGGGGGCGTGAGGACGGGGAGGAGGGGGCGTGAGGACGGGGAGGAGGGGGCGTGAGGACGGGGAGGAGGGGCGTGAGGAGGGCGTGAGGACGGGGAGGAGGGGGCGTGAGGACGGGGAGGAGGGGGCGTGAGGACGGGGAGGAGGGGGCGTGAGGACGGGGAGGAGGGGGCGTGAGGACGGGGAGGAGGGGGCGTGAGGACGGGGAGGAGGGGCGTGAGGACGGGGAGGAGGGGGCGTGAGGACGGGGAGGAGGGGGCGTGAGGACGGGGAGGAGGGGGCGTGAGGACGGGAGGAGGGGGCGTGAGGACGGGGAGGAGGGGGCGTGAGGACGGGGAGGAGGGGGCGTGAGGACGGGGAGGAGGGGGCGTTGAGGACGGGGAGGAGGGGGCGTGAGGACGGGGAGGAGGGGGCGTGAGGACGGGGAGGAGGGGGCGTGAGGACGGGGAGGAGGGGACGTGAGGACGGGGAGGAGGGGACGTGAGGACGGGGAGCGGCATTCAATAATGTGGGAAACTCAAAACCAAACCTTTCTCTCACCCCCTCCTTCTCACCCCCCCTCCCCTCTCTCACCCTCCCCTCCCCTCA